>NC_133819.1:42734092-42894450 GCF_047830755.1 Zonotrichia albicollis | reverse complement strand
CATCAGTAATTTCCTTGCCCTCTAAGGCAAAAAGGGCAAAAAGATGGTATCCAGAAGATTGGCTGAGAGGAAAAATTTGCCTAGAAGGTGGCTTCATTGTCCTGAGACAGGCACATCTCAGCCCAGAAGAGGGTGTGCAGCCAGCCCAACTTCTCCTGCAAGGCTGCACCAGGGGAATGTTCTTTCCATAGGGGAGCAAAGCCAGACTAGAAATCCCTCAAGCCTCTTATAAAGACGTCCATGCCATGGTGGAATAATTTCCTTCTCTTATGCCATGGGTTTTCTTCCATCAGCAGGAATGAATCATATCCACATTTTAATGTTTGCACGGCTCTTGGCACCGTGCTATGCATAAACAATTTCTGCTTCAATAAGAGGAAGCATTCACCTGCACAGCAACAAAAACAAGGGAGTAAAAGCATCAATGAATGTTGAGGATCATGACATGCTCAGGTAGAACCTCTGCACCCAGTCCAGCCCTGCCTGCCCACGAGCTCTGTGGCACAGCACAGGCAACTGCACCTTGCCCAACAGAAATGATCACTCCGTGCCATTGTTGCTCCGTGAGAGCACAGGAATGCACACTGTGTACTGCAACACCTACCCTCCACTCAGGCTCCACCATCAGGCACTTTAGGGGTGTTTATCCCCAAGATTTACAAGGGCAATGAGCATTGCTAGTACTTGCCACTACAGCTGTCAGACTGACTTGACATTATTTCCCAAGGGAAATCTGTTACTGCATCTGCTACTGTTGGTTCAGTTTACAACAGGCTTTCAGCTAAAGGGCTGTTGCTGTGCATCCCTGGCCTCACAAAAAGGCAGAAGGACAAAAGTATTACTGCAAAAAAATCAGAAAGCCTGCAACATTTTGTGCAGCCTTTGAGTTCCTTTAAGTAGAAAAGCCAGAGGATTTCAGTCCAAAATGCTCCACTCCCGATATTAGTACTGAGAACAGTCCAAAAAGAGGAGGACGTGGATAGATTGTAACTTTTTTTGGCCTCTCATACTGAGTAGTTGCAGTATGTCAATAATTAGAAAAGAGTTTTGTGAACCAATATTGCCACTTTTTCAGCTGGTACACTGTCCAGACAGTATCGTTTCCTTGTATTATTTATAATTTGAATATATCTGCCAGACAATCTCTCAAAGTCCTTTCTGAGATGAAGCTTACTGATATTTTGCAAGTGTAAGAAACAGAGGCAGATCTAGCATTGGTTCTGATTCCTGATAAAATAGAAGCAGATTTTAGCACTGGGTGTGCCACAGATTATGAAAAGGGAATTCTGAATTGATATTTTCCAATGTTCTCTGTGATATGCATTCTTGTAGGCTTTCCATGCAGCATTCTTCTTTTTAATAAAGAAAAAAATACAGACTACAAGGGGCAGCAGGACAGATGAAATAAATGTGCCTGATCTTATAAGTGGATATTAGTGGACATTTTTGACAGGGCTCACTGAACCTTAGTTATAAGAATCTGAATAGAAAGCCTCATTTGCTCCTGGTCATTTGCTCATTGTAAATGACCATTTGCAATGTGGTCATTTGCTTCTTTTCTTGAGAGACACAAAAGTGCATGGAAGATGGAAAATAAAAAAGAATTCGGTTATTGTCATGATTATTGTCGCCAGATTATAAGAAATCTGCCACTTCTCCCGTATGTGCACATGTACATGTCTCTTTTTATGTTCACTGCCTGTCCACAGCTTGTCTCACACATGCATCTCGTTATGTTTCATTATCACATTTCATTCCCATGCTCTTTACAGTGCAAAACAAGTGTGTACTTGGTTATGAAAATGCTAGAGGGGGTTAGGGCAGTTTTGCATGGGAGATGCTGTATTACCATGTCAATCACTGCTCCTTCTCTTTGCTAGTCTTTGCAGATGAATCCTGGATGAGCATCAGGTGGGGCACTGGGGAAGCTGAGATTCAGAGAGCAGGTTCTCAGCCCAGGTCCCCTGGCATGTGGCTCACACACTGCTGTCAAACTTGCACTGAGGGTCTCCTCCCACCATGCTAAACACTGAGTTTGGAGTTCAGCATAATTGATGGGTTGCTGAGGGAAGATGGTCCTTCCCAGTTGAACTCTTTCACTCTAGGCCCACATATAATCCTTTTATTTTATTTTTTTTTTCCCAGAGGGAAGGCTGTTGCCTATTAACCTGCCTAGCTACCAAAAGGGGAGTAGGGTGCCAGAACCCAGGACATTGCTCTGGCTGCCCTGGAGGACTCGAGACCCTGGTAGGGGGCTCAGAGACCTTGGCATGGAGTCAAACACACCTATGCATTCGATTTTAACCCATGGAAAAAATTACAACTTGTGTGAAGAGTTACAAGCCACAAGGGTCTGAATAGAATGGTAGTGAATTTATCACAGGGTGAAAATGTAGAATTTTGGGGATTTAGAATGGGGGTTCAAGAGGAAAGATGGAGGAATCTGAGTGTGTCCTGTCCTCCTTCTTCTTCTTCTTCTTCTTCTTCTTCTTCTTCTTCTTCTTCTTCTTCTTCTTCTTATCCTCCATGTTCTGATGTGATGGTGGCACTTCTGGATTGGTTTAGAGTAGAGACAAACTGTCTAATATAGGTGATAGGTATTGGAAAATTATTTTTTGTAAATGTTTATTGTAAATATTGTACACGTAGTTTTTAGTATAAAAAGATAACACCACCCCACACAGTCACTGTGCCTCAGCCCAACCTGCTGGACAGACCTCAACGGGTAGGAAAAAGAATGTGTGAGATAAAAGAAAATAAACAACCTTGAAAACCAGAGCTGAGGAATCTTGACTTCTTCCTCAATCGTGGGGCTGGGAAAAAGACTTTTTAATGCCTCGGGAGCCATTTCAGCAACACAAAACCCGAGAGTAGAGGAGGGAGAGCACAGGCTTTTGCTGCAGCATTATTCTATCCAGTGATGCTGGCTGGATAAACCATTCCTAGCTGTCATCCAGGCTCCTGCTGCAGTTTGTCCCCTGTGAATGTGAGTACTGATGAACCTTCTGCTGCTGCTGATCTGCTTCCCCTTTCTCTTGTGATGTGAGCTGCGTGTTTTGACCTGTGTTCAGCAGGGGATGCCATTGCACATCAGGACCCAAAGTCTCTTGGAGGAAGCTTTCTTTTCTTGGAGGCAGCAGGGCATGCAGAGGGACCATAGTGGGAAAGGATGTGTGGCATCTTCCCTAAGGGAGAAGAGTAGGAATGGTTGGAGGCAGAACTGCAAAACAAAACCCATTCAACTGGAATAGCAAAGGCTGCTGAGCAACGGGGGCTGCTGTGACCTGAGCTGTGGGCATCGTGCTCGGTTGCATGAGCTGCACTCCCAGAAAAACGTGACCCCTGGGAATGAGTGCTGAAGTCACCTGTGTGCTCAGAAGGCACAGCCGGGACTGCTGCATCCTGGGGCAAATGTGGATCCAGCACATTCATCAGCTGTTGGTAGAGACTCTAACGGAGAGATGGGAGAGGAGAATGGTTGTGGAGACGTGGAAGAGGAGAATGCCTGCACTAATAGAGGAGTAGCAGCAGCAGGCGGGTTGGTGGGAGAGAAGGTGTTGCATTTGCTGGGATATGGATATAAAACGCACAGCTGCCAAATCAAACCGTTCCCCCTGTTTGTTTCCTTTTATTTTTTTTCTTTTTTTCCTTTTTTTTTTAATTTTTATTTAACGAATAACCAGCGACTTAAAGACAAAGACAGATAATAGTATGCCCTCCTTTGTATTCCGGAGCGTCCCCCCTCTCCGTGGTGTTTGGCAGCGCGCCCATCTCCAGCAGGCACTTTGAGATGCAGATTTTCCCTGAATAGGTGTGGCGGGGCTCTTTGTCCTCGTGTCCCCACCTTCATTAGCGGCCCTGCTGCTCCTGGGGGCCTGCCTCAGCTATCGCAGGCGCCAGGGCCGGCCGGGGAGCGCGGCAGAAAAGGCTCCCTTCACACTGATCCATTACCATACAAATGGAGCAACGCCCCAGCTATGCAGAGGGCGATATCTGCCTAAAACATGCGTAAATAGCACACAAAACTATGATTACACTGCGCTTATGCTCCGGTTAAAATTCACCCTGGGTAGGCTGGATAAGGCATATCCATATAGGATAACACGGATTCGCTCTGAATCTGCAAATGGCTCATAGATGTCCCTTGAGATAGGGGCACTGCCTGGGGCATGGGGGACCTGTCTGGGTAGGAACCTCTCAGCAAGCCGTGACAAGAAGACAGATGAGGAGAGGAGATGATCCCCGGTGTGTCTGCTGCCCTGGTCCAGGCTAAATGTTGAAGGATGAGACATCTGTGTATGAGACATCTGTGTGCGTGTGGCTCAGAGGCCACTCATCCCACATAAATGGTGTTTGGAGGCTTGTGTCAAGCAAGAAGAGTCTCAATTATCAAAATTTGCTTTAGGTAGGAGAGGGAAATGCTGGGTAACTCGTGTGTTCAAGAACCAAAAACCAAGCCTGGCTTTAAATTGCTGGTGGTGAAATATAATTTGACCTTGTGCTTAGTGAAAATAGTATATAAGGAACACTGTGAAAAGTCTCTTTTATATGAATATATTAATTTTGTAGCTTTATTGATATGTGAATGGTAACACCATATAGAAAAAAAGTATTGCCTGGTGAGAACACACTCCTGGATGAATATGAGATGGGATGTCACACGTTCAAGACAAGGAATTGTAAGGAAGAAAGAGATTGATTTCCTCAGGCCATTTGGGATATGTTCCCTCTCTGCTGGAAGTTACACACTTCTCCATCAAGACTGCTAATCTCTAAATTTCCTGAAGTTACTTAAACTTACACTTCTAAAATTGTAAATATCAGGGTCATGTTTGGGAGGAAATAAAAAGTGAAAACAGATCTGACAGCAAAGAGAGGTCAGACCACAAATGGGGTTAATTAAAGAGCTGTCCATAGTCCAGAAACTGGGGAGCTCCTTGCCTGGGCTGTTTAAATCCAGCATTTCTGGACAAGGGCTTTCAGGAGGAAGAAGATATTGAGGCAAAGCCTGTAACCTTCCAACTGCCCTTACAGGTTTGCAGAAAACAGATCAGAGTGGGAAGAGCCATGTGTGCCTTTGGGGTCAAACCCCTCATACAGCTAAAGGACCATCACAGCCAGAAGTTGATAACTTTGTACTGCCAGGAGAAATAGTGTCAGTCTCTCTGTGGACAACTTGTCAGTACCGAGGACACAACCACTCCAGAGGGTGCTTGGACACTGGGACAGACTCCCCAGGGCAGTGGTCTTGTCCCCAAGCCTGCCAGAGACCAAGGAGTGCTTGGACAACACTGTCAGGGACATGGTGGGACAGCTAGGGTGTCGTGTGTGGGGACAGGAGTTGGACTTGATGATCCTTGTGGGTCCCTTCCAACTCTGCATATTCTGTGATTCTGTGATCCCTGAGGATTCACTCAGGGCCCTAGCTGGATGCCATGCCAAATGTGACAACAAATACACACCAGCTCATACAAGTGTTTCCTTTGCACTGCACTAGGCTGGGTTAGAACCCTAAATCCCTTTGCTGTCAACAGTCACAGTGGCAACACAGGGAGCACCATTTTGCAAGAAAACCATTCAAAATGAGGGTTTTCCAGTCATGGCCTGAGATTCATTGGAAACAAATGACAGAACAGCTTGCTTAGTATAAGGCTGAAAGCTGTGGGATGCACCCACAGCAGCTCTGACACCAAACACAAATGATAACCAAAGTGCTTGTGCAGTTCTTCCACCTCTGTTTTCCTGCCCTCCTGTCTCACTGAAGGCACTGGGATGGAGATGGGGGATGGCATGAGAATGCAGCCCTGCAGTGAGGCTGCACAGGCTCTGCCTGGGTCTGCTGCTCATTTGAATTAGACCCAGAGTGCAGACAGATCCTGAGGGGCTAAAGCTGCACAGTGTGGCCTGGGAAAAACTGGTTCATCAATTCCAGCTCTTTTCTTGCCACTATCAAAAGATTTTTCTGGAAGCATTTTATAGTGCCTACCTACACCAACAGCCACACAGCATGCTGGATTTGTAACCATATAATTACACCTGCCAAAATAATATATTCTTGCCCTCTAAAGACCTGAACAAGTAGGTAATAAGCCCTTTTTTTAGCAAGTACTCTGAAAGGCCTTCAAAAGCACAGTCTGCTGTGGAGAAGAAGAGGAACAAATCACCCTTTCTATAACCTCTTTGGTTTATGGAGGGGAAAAAAGCCCTTAAAATCCACCATGTTTCTTTGAAAACCAGCATAAGGCAATACTGTCTACAGAAATCTGCTTGATGTCCTTTCAGGTTCTCACTTTTCAGGCATATTTGCTGGTATGTGAAACACATATAAGCCTCTCAGTAACAGCTATGCTTTCAGATCTTTATTAACCAATAGAACTGGGAGACTGGCATATCCCCAGTCTGGAAGAGGAGGATAGGGAAAAGATCTTCTGAGCTCTGTGAAAAACTAAATTTGGAATCTAATTCAGGATTTCTTGCAAATGTTGATCAATTGACCTGCAGCTTGGATGTGAGCCATGGCTGTAGTCTCATTAGAGATTCCAGATTAATCATATGCCTGTCAAAGAGGCGTCTTAGTGAGATTTTTCTGTGAAGACTATTGATGTAATTCCAGTTATGTTTAATTCTGGTAAATACAAGGACAGGTTTTTTAGCATGTGTGTTACAGAAGGAGGTGAAGAAGTATGTCAGGCTAGTTTAACCACAATTTCAGCACCAGTCTGGTTAGATCTGTTTCTAAATCAATCTAGCTCGGCTGCCTCTGTGACCAAACCACACACAGAAAGGCCTTAAAAACTGAAGTGATAAACCACCAAGGAACAGCAGTTTTTAATGAAAACAACAGGGATGATAATTAATCTTCCACCAGTGGTCTGAATTGGCAGTCAGCTCAGTTGGTGAACTAATAAAGAGACAGACCAAATTCTTTACTGCCTGCCTGTGGGACAGATCAGCCTTTACAATATTTCACCCTGCCTCTCTAAAACGGGTGAAAGACTGTTCAGGCAACAGGCAAAGCTGTTTCCATTTGGCATCCTCCTCCTTTCTCGTGAGTTTTCACCCACTATTTATTAAGGAGCTGTTCTATATAGACCTCCCAACCCATGTGCCTCTGGACTCCCAGCTAATCCTGGTCTCATTACTTCTGTTTTGATGCCCCTAAGACATTTTAATAAGAATTAATTTCTTACCTGAGAAAGCCCTAATATGTACCATACAGCAATATTAGCAAAAACCAGTAGGTTCTGTACCATCTGATTTCTGGGATTTTTTGATTAATTGTGCAGCACTGACAGTAAATACATTTGGTTTATGTCAGCTGCTGATCAGAAAAAAAAAATCTATTTTCCCCTAGTACAGGTCATATCTATAAATCACCAGGTGAATTTAAAAGTGGCTTCTCAGGCTGCTACATGACAATGTATTTCTCTGACTAATTTCTTCAGAGATATCCTGCTGTATACAAACTTACAAGGCATTTTTGCAGAAATATTTATTGCTTGTTCTGTGCTCCATGGCTGTCCTTAGTGAGACATTAGTGACATGGGTTTTTTGTGACTGGCATTTGCATAAATTGGATACCATGAGTTCCCTAAAAGTTCTGTGTTTCCAAAGCTCTTATTATCATAAGGATATACTACAAAATGTATTGACCTTGTGTGCTTATTAACATGCTTTTACTTGCTGTCTGAGCTTCTTGCAATTTGTAATGTGTTTTATCCTGACAAAATGATAAAGAGGTAGGGAGTGAAAGGGAGGAACAGAATCAGCTAGAGACTAGACTGACTTATAAGTTGCCCAAATAATTAAGCCAGATAGCTGAAAAACAAGGGCAAGTTTTCTTCTGACCTATGCTGCTGCTCTTAAAGCATTGTACCCTCTTTCCCTTTGTTCCTTTTCTTCTGGGAAAATAAACTGTCTTTCCAGTTTTCTTCCACTGGGAAGATATCCTTCATGTAAATAAGTTTTGATTTAACAATGTATTTTAAATAATTTTTAGCATCCTTATCCTTAAGCTCATCCTTATTCAGTTTGACTTTTTCTCTTCCCTTTGCAAAATGCCCTTCACAATAAAGGAATTTCATTAACATTTCTCCTTCAGCCTCCACTGCAAATAGGGACCTGAACCAAAGCCCTGGTTTGAGCACTATTAGTAGAGGCACATCAGTTCAGGTGGGTTACAGCTGTTGAAACCTGCTCTGTAATACTGTCAGACAGAGCAAACTATCAGATCATCAAATATGATTTTAAATGAAGTCTGAAGTCTAAAAGGATTCTGGAAAAAACCATTTTCAGATAAAGGCAAGGAGAATTACTCCAATTATAATGAAGGAGCTAAAAAAATTGCTCCTGAGCTTCCTCAGTTCTAGGGGTTTTACTGTATTTTCTACAGCATTCTTTTCCTCTGTTGTCCCTGTCTAATACACCACACTGCATAAGTGTCACTGTGCATTTACATTTTTCTTTGTTGCTGAGGGCAGCCAGCTTGAATTAGAAGCTGTTCATGGCCAAATTCCAAAGAATTGGGATATTAACTTGTGTGTGGCAATGGATTAAAGCAGGGCTGTCCCAGCCCTTCTCCCAGCCTTGCAGGGAGGGTGGTGGTGGGTCACACAGCTGCTCCTGAGCTGTCTCTGCTCCTGACTGACATATTTTGCTTTCCTCTAACACGTCAAGCTGTCTGTATCCTTCTGTCAGCTCCAGGCAAGGATGGCAGCCTCTGAGATAAGGGCAGCATGATGAGGCAAGGCTGGTACTCGTGTCAGCCACCCCAGCTTGATCTGCTGCTGCGTGGTCTGCACACTGCCAAACCTCTGTCATTCCTGTCTGCTGGGCAGCTCCTGCTTGTAAAACCAACCTACTACTTTACAAAAGTTGTTCTTTCACCCCAGACTGGGACTTGTGGAAGTCCTGAGTCACTGGAGGCCCCATGGAGGCTCTGTGACCTGGGCTGTGGGTGTAGCCCCACCCAAGTCACCCTGTTTGTATGAACAGGAGTGTTCCCTTCACTGAACCTCACTCCTAAACAGAAGGCAAAGGACCAAGTAGGGAATTTCATGTTAAGCACCAAATACTAAATTATTACAATTCAACCTAACTCGCTGCCTGCCCCCAGATATTTGAAATTCAAACAGATCGTGCTCTGCACAAAGCAAGCCAGTGCTCTCAGCTGGGAATGGATCTGTTATTGCCTAGTACCACACTGAAAAAACATTGATTTCCACACACTCTGAATGTTCCTAAAGGCTTAGGAACTCATGTCAGCTGACTGTGTTTGTACTGGATGCTCAATCACTGCACCAAATATGCTCTGCGAACTAGTCACCTTTAAAATGATAGTGGCACCTTCTTGAATGAATTGCTGCCACCAGATTTCATGGGTTTCCTTTGGGTTTTCTCAGGAGCAAAAAGGGAAAGGATGAATATGAATATGAACATGACATGATGACAGTAATGCTGAAGTGATTTAATTCAATGTTATTAATATACATTTGGAATTTTTTCCCATGTTTTTCAATTTCCTCAGGGACATTTGCTGCATTCCTTTCTTGGCATTTCTTTCAGTCTTTCATTATCTTTCCCTTTTTTCTCTCCTCTTTCCATTGTCCCCTTCCTCTCCTTTTCCTTTACCTCTTCCTGTTCTTTTTCCTTCTTCTTCTTTTCTACTCTAGGCTATTATACATTTTTGGCTTTACTATTCTATTACTTTTTATTTCAAGAAAATTCCAGACATGTGATACAGTTTTGCATGCTTTTGCTCGTAATAATAATTATGGGTCAATTTTCACACACTATAAATTTGGAAGGAAGGAAGGATGAATTTGGTGCAATTCTACTGATATTGAGGGAATTTTAACTGACATCGGACTCCAACCTGACATTTTAATGAATGATTTGCATGGTCTCAGCTGCAAGACAATTTGTCTTAAGCCCCCATTAAATCAGAAAATGACTGTTTCTGACTGAATATGTCAATCATTCTAGCTTATCTAGTGAGAGATGCCACATGCTTTCTCCTGCTTTAGCCTTATTTTCTGACAGCTACTTACACTATTTACTGTCTAATTGGGTCTGCCAATCCTCCATGCACATCCCAATCTGTCCAGCCCAGACACAAAAGTCTGAAAACATTTCTAAAATCTGCATAGCGCTGTTGATTACAAGATACAGGGGCAAAAAAAAAAACAAAAAAAAAACCAGCCTAGATGTGACAACATGCTTACTTCTGTATCATTATTTCCCAGAAAAAAAAAAAAAAAAAAGCAAAAACTGACAGAAGAAATTATGTCTGAGCACCTGGGCTGATTCTGATTATAAGGGGAGGAAGGGTGCTATGTACAGGACAAAAGCCACATTTTCTTCTGAGGCTTTCACACTGGCAAGGCAGTGAGGGCTAAATCCTGCCAGTTGTTGCTTGCTGTGCTGTGCAGGAGGAGGAGGAGGAGGAAAGAGCTGCTCCCCAGGCAGCACCAGGAGATGCAGCTTGCTGGTGTACCTCAGTGTGTGCCTGAAGGAACAGGATGCTCTCACACACAGCAGCCCCTGGTAGGGCAGGCCCTGCTTTGCCTCCAAGCAGAGAAACAAGAACTCCCCTGTGCAGGGTCCCACTGTGAAATCCTGCTCATCAACACCAGGATTCTCTCCATGAAGGATACATCTGCCAACCTCACAGCTGTGCCTTGCCAAACAGCACACCAGCATTTGGACTACAGTTTCTCTGTGGGGTTGGCAGAGCTCTGACATCCGCCAGGACCTGATCCAGAGCTCATGGGATTTAATGGGGGAAAAAAAGTCCATTGATCTTGGTGGCTTTGGATCTGTCCTTTTGCTCGTCTCCTTTGATGATTTATACAACACTGACATGCATATTTCACTTCTGAAGCACACAGAGCACATGGTTTTAATCTCACCATTTCCCTGGTGACAGGGAAGGAGCTGTGTTGGCAGCTAAGACACTGAAAAACATTCATTATTCTGTATATTATTATTATTTTTTACTTCCCCATGGAAGGTAGAAATTACAATTAAAAAATCACAAATATTTTGTTTTACAATCTTTATTTGCCCTTAAAGGCACAGTCAAATATTGTAAAGTGCAAACTTTTGTGTGTGCATAAAAATGATGAGAACGTTTTGTATTGAAGTGGGAGGTAAGAGAACATCAAGAACTAAAAGCCACTGAAAAATTAAAAAAAAAAGCCCCTCTTCCCTAGAAACAGCTTAGAGAGGGAATCTTTCCAAAGTACCAGGAAATTCTCTTCTCAGGTTGGAAGGTGAGAACATTTCAATCTTGTGAAGTCTTTGTTTATAACATCAAGATTACTGGGCCACTGGTAGCAGTTCTCTATCAGTTATGCTGATCTGGACAAAGTCCTACAGTAGCAGTGGCTACAAAACAAGCTTAAATTAAGTCACAACTCAAAATTCCTCCTGACCTCAAGAACAGTTTTCCAGAACAGCCAGGGCTTGCTATGTTGCCTGTCAGACCCAGTATCCCATGCATTTCCCCAAGGGATTCCCCCTCAGCACCCAAGTTCATGGAGACAGAGCAGGTCCTGCCCACAGAACAGACCCGCCAACAGCCAGGCATTTTCATAAAAGGGATGCTTTGCTGTATTTTTAGATTTTTCATTCCTAACTCAACACCTTTTTCTTTCTTTGTTTCCTCACTGGCTAGTGCAATTTTTTCAGCACTAGATGTCAGTGTGGACTTGCAATACCAGACTGCTCTGTAAGTTTTCTTTAACAACAGAGGAATAATTGCTATCCAGAATGAATCCAAGCCTTTCCAGCCTCATTATATGCCTTCTACAAAACAGGTCTTTTTTTGCTGTTTAAACTCCATGTGGAAAGTGTAGAACTGCTTTCTGTCCTTGACTAGGATTAATATAGCTGTAAAAGGACCCTATCTAAATTGTGATCATATCATGACTGAGTTAAAGAGGCATTACCATGAGTCCAGAGGAAAAGCTTTGTTTGGAAAATAATAAAGAAAAAGAAATGGTTCTGAATTATCTTGATAATTTGTGGCCCTGCTAAGAAAGCATTGCACAGGTGGTCCATGGGGGTGGTTAATCCTGCAACTAAGAGTACTCATCTCAAGCAAGAACCTTTGAGTCTTTGCTTTCCTACTGCCTAGAAAGATACTGCATCATCTGGAAGTGTTTTGCTACACCAGGCAGTTACAAAGACTGTTCTAACTTGCACTTGATTTACTATTTGCCTAGCATTTTCTGAATATTGAACTGAAACCAGCTTGGGGCAGAACAACCAGCCAGGAAGTGTATGTTGGCTTTCTGAAGTGATGAAATGACTGGTTTCTACCACTCTTCGGAAAACATTTTGCTTCTTTAAGAAATTTAAGTCCCTCATTCCCTATGTTGTTATGGCAAGGCTGAGGAAGGTGGATGAACCCTGACTCCTCATTTTGCAAGCAGCAATCTAGAACAAGACACAGCTCCTCTTGCTCCTGGGGAAGTACAAACTGGGGAAAGGCAAAGCAGAGAGAGGAGGAAGTGGGTTCACAATTCTGATTTCTCATCTCTTACATTCATGGGTTTTTACTTCTGTGGAGTGGATGTGAGCCAACACGGCAGATGGAGCCTTTTACACCACCCTCCTGCTTGGTTTCCAGCAGGCGTGATGCACAGGAGCCGGGGCAGAAAAAGTTTCTGGCAGAGAGCACCCAGCTCTCTGACATCCTCCTGACCCGGTACCGCTGTAGCTGTGATCCAGCCTTCACAAAAATCCACTCACACGCCTTTGTGTTCTTCTCTAAGCATCAGCTAATGAAGCATTATCCTGATACATGCATTGGGGTGCCTAGCTTTTATTGGACTTTATGGTTGTTGCTGTCCCTGTGACTCCTGTGACTGCCACATGTGCCACATGTGGCTGCCCACATGTGACAGCTGTGCTTAACATTCCTATGTGTTTTTGTTTCTCATTATTAGGCTTATCAGTAGCAGACTGCAAGTAGTAGACTGTAGAATATAAATTAATAATTCATATAAAATATTAGCAAATACTGTGCAAAAAATAAGGACAAAGGCATTTTTTCTTCTGGGCTCTGAGAAGTTAAGGTAATATTTGGTAGATAATAGAGAACCTGAGAGAATACAGATTGTACTTGGCAAATCTAATATCACGTGGCTTTACCACCTGCTCTCATTCCTACATTTTCACTGTTATTTTTCTGTAATACTGTTTTCCATATACTTACCTCTTTCTCTAGATGTTTGGCATTCAAAGAATTAGTATCAATAATGAAAGATTTATCCTATAAAAGAGCTTTGCCTGCAATCAACTTCTGAAGACTGATTTACCTGTGTAATTCTCGCTGTGTCAGGACTTGAAGTGTCTTCCTTATTATTAACCATCATGAACTGCTCTAGATAAAGCTCTCTGTTAAGCCAGCTGCCTCTTTAGGTGCAGAAGGATTTTGTGGTCCCACCCTGCATTGAAAAACAAATTAGTGTAATTCAGGGATACACCTCGAAACACTACCATTATTTCCCCCTGCCCAAGTAAAGGGAGTTTAAGGTGATCAGTTCTCCTCCCCCAACACCCAAATGCACACTCAGCTGGCACTGCTGGGTACTGACAGGAGATCTGAAAACAAGAGAGAGTAAACACGCTTCCCATCGGTTAGTTTGTCCTCCGCCCCCTCTCGGAAGTGACAGAAACAGAGAAATGAGCTGGATGGCACCTTTAGATGTCAGCTTTCTACCCCGGACTGGCATGCCCACAGATGTGTGCATCATGCCTTGCCCACATAAACATGCACCCACGTCACTTCATTGAGGAAATGGTGCAGATTCCTCCGGTGTGGAAATGCCCATAGCCTAAGCAGCTATTTGTCTTCTCTTGTTTCTTAAGCATGTAAAAAAAATGAGGGTTGGGGGTGGGGCTGTAACTGCATGAAAGATCAGGAAACTACACAGAGAGGTGATAAATGCCAAGCTGATAACAACAAAAACCCCATCAACAAGTAAAACTAATACAGTTTATGGCAGAAGCAGTAACTGTACTGGCCTGATCACGTACCAAAAAGGTAAATTCATATCAATAGCATTTGGTATTGCCTCTGGTTACCTACATAGATATTCAGTGGCTATGATAATACAACTGTGAGTGTAGGACAGCATAGTAATTATTAGGGTGAATACCCTTTCCTATGAGAAATCTTGGACTGAAGTATATTTCCTAAAGGACTGCTTTACAGCATGTGGTAATGAAGTGCACAGCACAAATTGCCATTTTGTCAAGTATGTTATTTCCAAGTATTTCTTCCTGTACAAAATGGTCAATCAATAAGCCCAGCCAAAATGTCAGTTTATTTTCAAGATTAAGTTATCTTCTTTGTGCACATCAGTTTTCTCTACAGGCAACTCTAGGGTAGAAAATACAGCACACAATAAAAACAATATTGTTTCCAGTATGATAGAAACTTCAGAAAAGCATAAACTTCAAACAAAAGATAGAAGGCTTTAAACAGGATTTTTATAAAGCAAGGGTGAACCTCCTTACCCTTGTGAGCATCACTACACATTTGCAAAACAATTTTAGAAATCAAACCTTGAGTTTGACAAGCAGCTTGGTCTTTTTATTCCATGAAGATTGATCTCAACATGTTGCAGAACTGTTTTTCATGTGTCAGTGCAAGCATGAGCCCAAATCTTCCTATGATTAACATCAATATGTGTAAAGAGTTATTTAATGCAAGTAAAAGTCTAAATCTGGATAATGGGGTCTCCTGCATCTATTAAAACACCAGACACCAGCTGGAGCATCACTGACACCAAAATCTATCTAAAGGGATTCCTACAATAGCTTTATGTATTGTGTGTAGTCACACTGAGAGGGATTATATGGGACCTATTTCCCTCAGTGCACAGATGTGAACATAAAACATCTCATCTGCTGGATGGCCTACTCCAGCTGCAGATGTAAGGCATGTACATTTTACAGGTCTTATTTCAGGAATATAAAACAGCTCTATTTTGCTTTCCCTATGAGCAACTGAACACATCAGAAGTCTCTATTTTCAGTTATCTGTGCAGAAGTGGTGTGCAGAGCTATTTCTTTCAAACAGATGAAATACACAGTAATGTAAAAACTGCACTGACCTCTACCAATCACAATGTGCAGTTCTAGCCTGGTACCTGCTCAGAAAATCTAGTTGGCTAAACCTTTTTAGAAGGTTTTAGCAGCCCATACTAATTATTATAAAATTAAGCTGTATGTTATGAGGGTATGCCATTACTTTTCAAATCTTTCTCCTTTATAATAGAGTGTCTGATTGGCTCTGAGCAGAATGAAACTCTGTCTGGCTTTATTAGTTCAGGGTCAGATGCTTCTGTCAGTAATGAAACCTTGCTTAAATCCTTGTTTCAGTGTCCCTTTAAAAGCCATCAAAGAAGGGGGCAGGAGGGGAGAGGGGAAATTATCTGTCTGCATAGCTCACTGTCAAGCAAAATGCAGGCCCCTGTTCCATTTATCAGTACACATTTTCCAAAATGTGCAATATTATGAATTTACACCTAATTTTGTATGCTTAGGGCACACCTGTCACCTGGTATGTTCAAGGAAACCGGTCAAGAATCAAGTTCATTATTTTCATGTGCTGATAGACAAAGTGGTGCAACCAGAACTGAGCAGGAGGTATGCAGCTTATAACAAAGAACAGTGAGGATATTTGCCTGTCTAAACCAGTTTTTTCCCACTATCCTGGACAAGGAACAAATAGGGCTTATTTAAGTATGACTATGATTCCCCAGATATGTTTCTACAGGAATAAAAGCAGCATTCACCCATATGGACCTATAGAAGTTAACTTTTATATAAGTATCTGCTTTTCCACTGAGTTCTTGAAATCTATAGAAGTACGGTCAGCAGCAGGATATTCTACTTTCTCTCTGCAATGCTTCCTCTCATCACTAGTGACTTTCTTTTGTAATTAACAAAGTTTTTATGCAAGCTACTTCTGGAGTGTAGTAGTGAACAAATGGGAGTAGGTTACAGCGCCAGATACTTGCCTCTACAAGACTAGACAGCTAGTTAGAAGAAATGTTAGCTTGAAAACCTAACTGTACTGTTGCTTATATAAAGCAAATTTTCATATCTAGAAAAATTTCTATTCATTTTTTCAGAGAGACCAGGAAGAATTGAGGGGAGAAAACTGGCTCAAAGTTGTGGCATGCTTTTTTTCCTAAAGATGTAAGTGTTATTTGAGAGATGTGCTCTGTTTAGTCTCACACTTGATAGTGAGAGAGCTGCAAATATGTCCTAGATGCAAAAAAACCCTGAAGCCTACCAAAAAAGAAAAAAGAGAAAAAGAAAATCACATTGCACTGGGAGCAATCATGGTCTCTGAGAAGGGAACACAG
This sequence comes from Zonotrichia albicollis, assembly GCF_047830755.1. NCBI lineage: Eukaryota > Metazoa > Chordata > Aves > Passeriformes > Passerellidae > Zonotrichia > Zonotrichia albicollis. The sequence continues at coordinate 42,878,062 of NC_133819.1, read as the reverse complement.
GCTGTCCTGTTGTTGTGATTTCTTTTCTGTGAAATATCCTATGCTGTTAAATGTAACTTTCTGACTGTGAGACTGAGTAACTGGACGTCTTTTTCGTAGGGCTTTTTTTCCACCACAGGCCTCATAATTTAATCCTAAATTGAATAAAATATTATTCACAGTCAAATATGATCTGTATTTAATACCTGCTCAATTCTTAAATCCACTGTAAAAAAAATACAGAAAGTGCTGTGATACTGTGTAGCAATGTGCTATTTTCAAAGTGCTGTTTATTCTAGCAGCTGAATAGCTCTACTAACACTCAGTAGTGGAAATTTTAAAAACTCCATAAAACTCTGAGCATGCTCTCTGTAACCCTGCTCCAATAGGGCTCAACATGCCACAGGCATTCTGTGAGCAGCAGAAATTATGAGTCATGTTTGCAACATCCTTTGCCCAAGCAGATTCCTGGAATCTAGCAGGATAGGAATTCCTACAGTAGCTTTCCTTTCTGTGGGAACATTAGAACTCTGTCTTCTACATAACCACTTATTTTCTATGCTGTTAATGTCTCTGAGAGATTTGGCCGAAGCTGGACAAGGATTTAAAAAGTAACCAGTGATAGCAGAGCAGACAGCATATCCACACCGATTTTCCTTCTGCAGGGAATTGAACTAGAAAGTGCTCATGATTGATCTGCTTTGGAGTATCTACCACTGCCAGCAGAGACTGCAGCTTATAATTCACAAGTGGGGATGACATAGCTTGGGACGGCAGATTATCGACCCCAGCTGTCTGCCCAGCACCCAGCACACAAAAGACTCTTCATGAGACAGCTGTGGAATCATTGCCTCTCACTGAAATGGGCAAACAGTTTACACCAGCATTCTCTAAATGGGGTTCAGAGTATTCACAGAGTGTCTCAGCTATCCAGAAAAGTGGTGTTGCAAGGATGAGTTAGGGCTAGTACCCTCCTGTGCCACCCCCAACCATGGCACCTCTTCTCGCAGACCCAGCTGTGAGCTGCAGCGGTGCCAGAATGTGATGCCACATGCAGTTGTAAGAGTCATGGCAAAAGGAGGTGGAACAGGAGGCCTTTCACATCTGAGAAGGAGCATCAAAGATGCCGCAAGTGTAAATGTAATGCTTCATAATGCTTTGTATTTTAATTAAGGTTTGGATCAGTTTTATAGTATTAATTATAACATAGCTTGGATACTGCGCCACTGTGACATAGGAAGGAATGTAGATGGAATCCCTACTGAGACATTATGATGGAGAGTCCTGATGCACTGCTTCATGGTGACACAGTCTTTTTTAGAGCAGACAAAAATCCATGAAACAAGCAGTTTTCCTCAGATGACCAACTGTAGGAATCATGTTTATATAAATTCAATGTATGTGACACTCAGTATCAAACAAGGTACAAAACAGTTTTATGTCTCTGAATGTTTTGTTATGATCAAACTGAGCCTGCTATCCACACAGGTATTATTCACTGGGATAAAATTTAGAGCTTAGTTAATCCCTGTGTAAAAAAACCATGACTTTGAGTGAGTGACTGAGGTATACAGGATTTTCCTGTATCACCTGTGAACCAAAGATGTCAGAGATTTTCGTCCTTCTAGTCCTGCTTCCCGGTATGTCCCTATGTCTCCTGGTACATCCAGGTTCTCGGAGGACACAGACTCGCAGCCAGCCGTCAGGGTCGGAAGTGGCCGACCCGGGAGGGCTCCTAAGGGTGCACGCGGCCCTTTCTTTCCCCGCGGTCCCGCCGAGCCGCGGCCCAGCCGGGCGCCGGGAGCCGCCCCAGCCGCCGAGGTCGGGCATCCGGGCGTTTGCCGGAGCCGCAGTGCCGGAGAACCGAGCGGCGGCGGCGCGGCAGGAGGGCACAGGAGGGCACCGCCGCTCCGCCACCGGGCCCTGCCCGCCCGCTCCTCTCCTTCACCTGCCGGTGCTCGGGCGGAGCGCGGACTCGGGGCCGCTCGCCTTCCTCCAGCGGCGGTCCGGCTCCGCTCTGCTGCCCGGGCGGCCCGCGGGACGCGGCTGCGGGCGAGGGCACAGCGAGCTCCCCTCGCGTGTGTGTGCGTGCTGCATCCCGCTGGCGGCCCCGTCGCGGGCACTGTCCCTCCTGCCGAGGCGAGGGCGGCCCGAGGCCACGCGGGCCTCACCTGGCGCTGTCCCGCACCTTGCGGGAGGAGCGGCGCGGGAGGCGGGGCGAGCCGCCGGGCCCGGCCCGTTGCGCCGCCGCCGCCGCCGCCGGGGGCCGGTCTCCCGCTGGGCGCGGGGGGGGAGCCGAGGCGGCGGCCCCCGCCCGCCGTAACCGCTCCCCATCCCGCCCGCTGGTGCCGCCCCCAGCATGGCGACACGGTAGAGGAGCGGCTGCGCCGGGGCGACCGCCCCCTCCCGCCTCCTCGGCACGGGCACGGCGCGCCGCGGGTGAGCGAGCGGCCTCGGCGGCGCTGCTGCCGCCGGTGCCCCGCACAGGGCTCAGCGGCGGCGGACGAGGAGGAGGAGGAGGATGGCGGTGGCGGTCGCGGCGGCGGTGGGCACAGCAGCAGCAGCGGCGGCGGGACCGAGTGGCCGCGCGGCGGGAGCCAGCACCGTCCCGAGCAGCTCATGGTGGCGCCCCAGACCCGCCAGCAGCGGCCGCGCCGGGGCCGCCAGCTGAGCCGGATCCCGGCGGGCGGCTCTCCCCTCTCCACACCGACCCACCGAGCGACCCGACCCCCTCCCCCGACGCTCCCTCTCCCCCCTCCCCGGCGCGACCCGCGCCTCGGATCGCCCCCGCCGGGGCCGGACTGCCACCACCCCCGGGCACCGCGGGGAAGGCGGCGGCGGCGAAGGGCACCGGGCAGCGCCAGGCGGCGGCGGGACCATGGGCGCGAAGCAGAGCAGCCCCACCGCCGCCAATGGCCGCACCCGGGCGTACTCGGGCGGGGATCTGCCTTCCTCGAGCAGCAGCAGCAGCGGCGGCGCTAACGGGACCGGCGGGCGCTCGGCAGGCGGCGGCGGGCGCTACTCGCACCTGGCGGCGGCGCCTCACGCCGCTCCCGGCGGCGCGGCGGCCGCGGCGGCCGGAGGAGCGGCGGCGGCGGGGAGTGCCGCGGGGTCGGCACCCCGGAGCAGGTCCTTAGGGGGGGCCACGGCCTCCGGGGCCCGGGCGGCGCAGTCCGCCTTCAACATCCCCCACAGCAGCGGCCCCTACGGCTCGCAGGACTCGGTCAGCAGCACCCCGGAGGAGGGCGGCCGGGAGCGGCCCGCGGGGGGCGGCGGCGGCGGCGGCGGCTCCTCCGGCGGGCCCCGGCTGGTGATCGGCTCGCTGCCCGCGCACCTCTCGCCGCACCTGTTCGGAGGTAAAGGGCACTGCCGGGGCGGGAGGGTTTGGCTGCCTGGCCCGGCACTGCGGGGCCGGGGTTGCGGGCGGTGGGATGGGGTGTGCAGGGTCTTTCCCCGGCTCCGAGGTGGGACGGATAGTGAATCATCGCTCCAAGCTGGCATCCGGGTTTGGAGACGGGGCTCTCGGCCGGTGTCTCCTATTGTTTGTAAGGAGAGCTGTGAACGGGGAGGTTAAAAATGAAACGAGCCCGGCGGCGGGGAGGAAGCGGAGCCTCTCCGGCCGGCGACTTTAGACTCTAATAGCTGTAATCAGTGCCTGTGTAAATACTCTTGCCTACTACTTACATAATTAGAATTTAATTGGATCATGTGTCTCCGCCGTTTATTCTAAAATCGGACCAAACCCCGCTTTAGGCACTGATTAATGTGTGGCTGATGCTTGTTCCTCTTTCTAAGTTCTCTGTTCAGAAAGTCGGTACAGAAAAAGAGAAGTTACAGTAAGTTTCTTTGTTGGTGCACCCTCTAAGAGGTGAGCGGAGCCGGCTAGCTGTCCGTGCCGCTGGAGTCCGGGCTTGCAGCACCGGCACCCTGTAGCCTTGAGGATGGGCACATGTGCTCTTGAGGCAGGAGGAGCACTCGGCTACACTCTAAAATAACCAGGGAGCTGAGGCCCTTGGAGAAGCGCAGTGTACGTGGAGCACATTGCAGGTTTTTTTGTCTGTCTTGTGCTACCGAGATTAATTGGGCTGTATAGGATGAGGGTTTTACCGCCTGTATTTTTTACCTTGAAGATGGAAATCATCTTGTTCGTTGCCAGCTGCGTTCAGAGTTGCTGGCTCCTTTAAGTACTGTTCATTCTAAATGCTGTTCATATAGGTCAAACAATGAGCAAATTTGTTTATTGGATGTATTCTTCAACTGACATTTTTAATATGCACATATATATTTATGTATATAAATATATGTACCTATACAAACTTAATACCCAAAGCTGTTTTTTTAGGGGATAAAAGAAGAGGCTAATGTAAAATTTCTGCGTTTCTTTTCTTATTAATCCATTTGTGAATACCATTTGTTGGAGGTCGGCTTTCTCGTTTTCTGTGATTCACCCAGCTTTTAGCCGAAGCAGAGCTGTGTGCAGCCTGACCCTCGCAGGGTACACGAGGTTTCTGTCACATGGCCTGCTGCTTCTGGCTTGGTGACCTCAAGTCAGCATAGCTGTTACTTCCTATATCTAAAACTGCCTTGTCCCAGCAGTTGAACATTAACAAAAAGTTGTCAAACCCTATTATAGTAAAATAATATTTTCTTCTAAGAAAGAAAACATAACTATTCTCATAGTACTGAGCTGGTAGACAGGATTGCTTTGTTACAAGGATGCTCATTACACCACCAAAGTACCTTGAGGGGGAAGAAGGTGCGTATGTTTCTCATAGTGATGAAAGGCTGCACTGTCATGTAGTATTGTACAGTTCGTGCTAAGCACAAGGGAATCATTAGAATGTGCAGCCAGTTGTTGTTCAAAGGTGAAACTTTTTTTTCCTCTTCAGTGCTTAGACACTGTCCTGCAACTTGCTTTGGTGCCAAGAGGGAGTGAATTAAATGTAAACGAAGTGATGAGGGTAATAACCTTGGAATCTGTATGCAGATGCAGGAAGGTCTCTTCAGAATAACTCTGAATGTGATCTTACTTTTCTATGGCATGTACTCATTTTTTAATTGCTATACTACACTGTATTTTTGTCCTTGGAGTGATGCAAAGCTTGTTGCTTTTACCAGTGCAGGAGGAGTGCCAGGAGGGGTAGTATGCTGTCTTCATCTACTCACTAATGAATAAGGACTGCCATATGTTAGGAGTATAACTGGCAAGTTTCAAGATACAGTAAGATTTTTAGTGAAGAAGCAAATAGATTCATAAATGTCTTGTGACTACATAAAGACAGTGTGTCTTACTGGGATGAATAACTGCTTAATCATAATACTGCAACACCTGTGAAGAAGGCCTCACTTTAGGCATTTTTCTGTCTTTCAATTTAAATATTTTGTGATGTTGATGATACATTACTCCACATCTCACTCAGTGTTGCCATCTTTTTCTAGTTGCATGCTTTTGTGTTTTCTTGATTCTTTGTAATAACTACATGGTTGGAAAAAGTAGCCCAACTGGAGATCATACATTAATAGCATCAGCATTCTGAAAAATAACTTGAAGCATTGTTTTTGTCCTGATGGTAACTAGCTCAAGCTTGTCTAGGTGTGGTATCTGGCATTTATCTTGTGTATCTTGAGCATGCTTGGAGTCCCCTCCCTTGTTTTGTAACTTGCAAATTAGCTGAATTATTTCTTTTTAACCTGAAAGCTGCCAAAATTAATTGTGAGGATTAGCATAGCAATTCTGTGAAAATTAAAATAAAACAAGAAGAACAATAATACCTTCTGTAAGTTGAACCAAATCTCCACCTATTTATGTTTTTAGGAATACTGCTTGGCTTTGTCAGTCAGTGCCACGTGGGTGTTGCATTTGTTAAATTACTGTAATTAATTTGCCATTAGTGAATTACACTCTATTGTCACTTTTACTGAGCTGTTTTGCATGCTGAAGTAATGTATAAATGTTAACCCCCTGATGTAACATGCTTAAATCTATACTAAGCTTGTTACCACACCATTTAAATGAGAATGTAAAAGTTACATTAATGTACTGGTGAGTATGCTCAGTGACTGCCTGTGTTCCTTTAGTAGGAGCTGTGGCAGTAACAGCCTTTCCTGGCTGTGAAGGTCTCCTGTTCCCATCCGACCTCAGGCTAAGGCACTTTTGTGAACAACATACAGTGGAGTAAATGCTGCTGTGTAGCTTGGTCTCATCTCAGGGGGAGTTCAGTTCACTCAATAATCAGTGCCTTGGTCTCACAAAAGTACATATATATATGTGTGTCTTTAACTTTGTGCTGTGAGCATGCCTGAAGTAGGCTTAGGGCGTTAAGTAGAGTGAGACCCAAATTCCATAAGATCTTAGGGCACTCCCAGAGAGGCCAAACCTGTGCGTGACATTCAAGAGCTTTCTTGCAACACAGTGCCAAGTTCCAGCTTCCTTTAAGGTGATAACACTTATCGGGAGTTTTGACCAGTAGTTTCCCTGCTCTGTTCCTCAGTGAATGGGACTTCCCCTCTCCTCCAGCCCCAAAGTAAATATTCTTACCTTCTGTTATGTGTAGAAGAGTTGGCCCTGAGGAGGACCATGGGGCCAGATTCACATTAGTTTTTCCACTGTGTTTTTAGAGATTACATACTCGTCAGCACTGCAGCAAAGCTACCACTGTAGTTACAATGTAGCTTGTTTTTGTCAGTGAGGCAATTGGTTCAGCTAAAAATGGACTTTTGGGATGGCCTTTGCTTTGGATAACTGCTGATGTGTTACTTCCATCACTTCAAGTGTTGACAGCTCCTTAGAACTCTCTTCATGTTTATGTTCCTGTTTCTGGGTGGTCATAACTGGGAGAATTCTTGGCAGAAACACCTAGTGTAAGTATCCTTCTGGTGATCAAATTTGGGAATGTTGTTGTAAGACAACAATGCCTTTGAACTGTTTTTTCTTTTGTTCTGTCATTAAGAGTCTTTTAGGGAGAAATATATAAAAATTCAGCTGAAGATAGCAGAAACTCAAACCTATCGAGTTTTTAAAATTTTCACATCAGTTCTTCTTTCAAGATGATTGAGCAGAGATTGTTCAAGTATTATACAGAATCTTAGTTTGTGTTCTATATGGTCATATACAATTTTAAATGATGTTTTTACAGATAGATTTTTAAATATATAGTGTTGTCAGATACAGCTGTTAACAGCCTTCATGCCTATGTCAAGATTGGGAATAATGATTTGGAGAAAAGGTTGCATCTGTTCAACTCTATTAGGAGAAGGAAATTTGTTATGTTCTTCTTAAGCCAAATAATGATCAGACTTCTTTATTAAGTGCTTTACAGTGCAGGATTTATCACTAGCTACTGAATGTACATAACTTTGGTAGAACCTTGTAGGTATATTATAGAAGCATCTGTTTGTGGTAATAGTACAAGTAATGAATGAATTCTTCATTCCATAAAATGAAAGTTTATGAAACCCTCAGATTATAACCTAAATTCCTAGTCGGATTGTGGGAAGCAGATAACAGTAGAAGAATGATGTGACTTTTCAGAAGAGTTTTTTAGATGTCTCTCAAACTGCCTAGAGGGCCACATCTTGTTTTGTTTCCCATCAGATCTGTTTAGTTATATGATACATTTAGATGTAATTTTGAGGTTCAGCTGTCTTTTGGTCACTTCTCTTCCCCTATGGCACAAGTACTATTACTTTGAGAAATTATGAAACTCTGAAACGCTTCAGACCTAAATTCTGCTCCCATTTTGCAAGCTAAAGGGGCACTCTGAGGTCTTTGTCCCCTGAATTGGGCGAAAGGTTGGGAAGTGTGCCTTGGAGCAGGACTGTTGGGCTGGTGGGGCAAAGAATAGATATGTTCAGCTATATCACTGAGTTGACTCCAAAGTGAGACAGAACAGTCGCTTTTGCAGTCTCTGAAGACATGGGGGATTTTGTAAACACATTAGCATCCCCTTTACCAAAACATAGATTGAAAAATCCATTGTGCTAGGAGAACAGTCCAAAGATAAGTCTATTGATAATGAGCTTTAGAAGGTCTGTTCTGACTGATGAGTTTGAAGAATCCAGTCCCTTTGCAGTCTCACGGTTCCAGTGTTTAGTTGGGCTGCTCTGTTCCTGTGTACATTCAGTGGGCAGTACACAGCTCCTGGTTTGGCAGCAAAGGTGTAAACCCTCCTGAGTCAAGGACAAGAAAAAGTAGCAAAAAGTCCAACACCACCAGCCACCTGCTCCAGCTCAGTCAAGAGAGTGCTTAGTCTCAAATGCTAAGTGTTTGGACAAAGTGAGCTAAAAGAAGAACTGTTTGAGTCTTCTGATGGCACTCATGAAGTCTCTGGGAGTCATCTTTCATTTCCTTCAGTTGGAAACAGGTCTCTGTGATGATGGGTAGCTTGGGGCAGTGAAGTAGAGGCTGAGATGAGTGATAGGGGATCTTTGAAAGGCTCTTTTTTTTGAAGTGCTTTTATTTTTTCCTTTGCTCCCCTCTTCCTGCTTGGTCAACAGAAGGGTTTAGGAGAAGATAAATAATAAAAAATGGCAGCACTGCATTTGTGGGAGAAATGTAAATAGGGGAAACAGTCTAATTGTAATGGCATATATAAATATTTCTTTTGGCTATCAAGGTAGTGATAATACCTGATTGAACCTTTGCAGCGCCAGTTCAAACAAAGGCCTTTCTCTTATTTAATGTCTTCTGAACACCTATGCAAGCCTGATATTCTGACAGCGTCTCTCCTCATGTTCTGTCATATAATTGCAGGCTAGTCTCCAACAACCTCCCAAGTAATTTCTTTGTCTCATAAAGAAAGCCTTTTGTCACTGCTAGAAATTCAAAACTATTTTTAAAACACGTTGCCTATGCATCTGTTTGGGTAAGTTCTCCTCCCCTGTTCTTGCCAGCTGCTCATGGAAAACTTTATCATGCAAACGTTCTTGAATTGCTCTCTTAGCCTTGCAGGAAACTTTTAAGTTTTGAATAAAGTTGTGAAAATTTTGGGGTAGGTTTTCCTTGCTATTTGCGTGCAACCAATTTTATATTACTTTCAAGATTTTTCTGCAGCGTGTCTACTGCCCATTAATGGCTTAATTAGTTTCAGGAGAGGTGTATGGTCATTTCAACAGATTGTATTCATTTACTGTGGTAATGGAGCATGTTGTTCTTGCAGATGTTTAACCCATGAAAAGAAAGTGAGAAATCCTTGAGTGCTCTGAGTTTCTATTTTGGAGCATCTTTAAAAACATGCGTCTTTCCAATCAAAAGAAAACAATTTGTGTAAAACCGCAACTACCTGAGTAAAACCAGAAATGCATATCTTAAACATCTAGGAGGGTATTTTTTGCTGTCTGATATCTGGACAGATATTTCCTAAACAAGTGCCTGTGTTCCCAAGACCACCTTTCCCTTGTAAATGGTCATCGTGCCTTTCATGAGGATATCTCCATGTGCATCCAGAGGCTTTTGACCTCTGTTGTTTGGTAGGCTTCAAATCCCCAGTGCTTTAAAAATGGGAGGGCAAGCCATAGAACAAATAAGGCTGGTTCTCCCTTTCACTCAGGACATGCTTCTATTTTCTGCATGGAAATGGAATGGTACTGACCTGGGGAGATCAGGAAGCATGCAGGAATATCTCCTAGGGCTCGAGGTGTCTGACTGCCTGCCAGACAGAACACACAGGAGTGCTGTGTGGGATTTGGCTGTTACCCCTCTGTTGTCTTCAGGAGCTGACCTAGCTGGGTGTTTTCTTGCTTGTCTGCTCTGTCTCAAAATCAGACCACCACAGCCTGTGCACAGTCCCCAAAGGGTGGGTGTGCTGCATACCATCAGGGATATTTTTAGTAGGTTCTGTTTGCTGACTGACTTAGTGTGCTATAAATACAGAGTTCTCATCTGGCATGCACTTTGCGTGTCTTCTAGTAACTTATAATAAATTCACCTAAGAATAATGGCAAGGAGAAGCGAGCTGTTACGATTTGTTTGGCTTTCCATACAAAGTGTCATTTATATATAAAGCAATTATTTAGTAACATTTTAACTGTAAATGGCTTTTAAAACTAGTGGTATTTCAAAACACTTCCTAGTTGGGTTCTCATAATTAGTCCTTACGTCAGACTGATTTATACTGCGTTTTCATTATGGTTTTAAAAGTTGAAGGTGGAGTTTTTAGGTATGGGAGGTTACTTGAGGATCTGGAATACTGTCAATACTAGTAAATTACAGGCTTTTTTATACCAATGCTAGCATATTCCATAAGGGTTATTCTCTGGTAAAAAAATAAAACTTAGTTATGACTCTCCTGGAATTTCTTTCCCCTGAAGTATAGGTATATATACAATTCCTTGAGTTGAAATATAGTTAGGGCACTTATAGGACTCAGTGCAGAAAGGGAAGGATCCCATGTCTTATTAAAATACAGATGCATTTGACTTTGAGTGTTGAATTTGACACAAAATTGAAGGATGGGTTCTTCCTTAGTTGTACTGAGAATAACCTGAATGTAGTTGTTCTGTATTGCTAAAATAAAAACTGTCATAGCATGCACTAACAGATGTGAAGTTTTCCATATACAGCAAAAGTCTGCTGAGAGGTGCTTTCTGCAGATTGCCTGAACACATAAGCAGTGTTTTGAGAATCTTAATTTTTTTTTTTAATAATGAAATCCAGACCAATCTGGTGATAGTCTTTCAGAAAACTTACAAACTATATTGTCATGCTATGAAGAATCTTAGATAGTCTGCTGAAAAATTATGTTACTTTGAATCTTGATTTCCTGCAGCTATCAGAAGTTTTACTTACTGTAGAATGAAGAGTATCACTCCTTTATTCTTCTGTGTGAACATGGATAAAAGTTCCAGTTTGGGAAAAAAGAATCTTTCTTTCCTTAAGAAAATGCTGTGGCCACTACCAAATAGATCAGAGCATCGTCAATTAAATAAATGTCAGAGGGACAATGGTGGACAATCTCCAGATCGTAAAGAACAATGACAGTAGTAAAAGGTGGTTTTCTGTGGTCATTTAACTGCTTTGCTTTCACTATGAGGCAGTTCTCTTTCTTCCCAGTGTCTTTACTACATGAGCAAGGATGACTGAAGTAGCCTAGATGCCAGACTTGACAATTTGCTGTCCATTTCCTTGTGTCTGTCGTTTGGGAAGAATGAGTTTAAAATCACAGACCTGTGTTCTGAATATTGGAAGGCATGCTTTGCATGTGTATGAGTGGCTCAGGGCTCCTATAGTATCTTAGATTGGATAATGATGGTTCATCTTCAGAGCTGATTGTGATGAAGTTTTCTAAAAGGTGTGTGGCTGAGTTCAGGCGTGAGGTGCCCAAAAACAGGGTTAGCTACGCAACTTTCCTTCTGATTTTTCAATGCTGTGATTTTTTTTTCATACTCAGTTGTAGATTAGAGCTGGTTTGAGTTTTAGGGTTTTTTCACTCTCTTAGCCATGTGGGTGTAGTTGTTAGAGGCAGTCAGATCAGTTTGGATAGATACTTGTTTTATTTTTATACTGGGAGTATTACTCAATGAATGGCAAGTAGGTGGGTTGCCTGAGTACAAAGCAGAGTAAAGATGACTTGTTTTTTTATCAAACCTCTAGCAATCTATTAACAAATTACAATTCCAAAATAATAAAGCATAATTGTAAAACTATTTATCTATTTTTAAAGTGCTGTATAAAGAAATAAAATACCTGGTTTGCCCATGCAGCAGTGCCATAAAGCTGTTGCTGGCTGAAGAGAAGTGATCTACTAAAACAGCACATGAATGAAAACAGCATGAAATTCACATATGGAAATGGGCTGCATGCTATCAAAGAAACAGTCTTTGAATATCTAATTCAGCTGTCCTAACATTTGCATACTAGATATCTAATATTAAAATACCAGATGACAAGTGCAGAGGCATTGCCTTGCTTTTTGAGGTCTGAAATACAGTTACAATTAATTGAAGAGTAATGCATATTTGCTATAGCTCGGCTGTTGGATTGGTTTATATCCCAATGTGCCATATCTGTGCATTTGTGTGTTTTTAAGTGATAACATTTTCAAAGACACATGATACTGAGCTTCTTCATAACCATAGATGTAAAAAAATGAAGTGCTAAAAATGTTATTGAAATAAAATACAGTACTGAAATAGCTTCTGGTTTGGAGGAAATACAAATGCCATTGCTAGAATAATAAACCGTGTACCAAAATAAACTGCTTTTCATGCACTTGATAAGACTGAGATCCAGTGACAGCATAGAACTAGGGAGTGGAGGAAATGTTTCTTGGAAATGTGGGGCTAGTTTTGCTGCAAACAAAGGGATAAGAAAGCTAATGCAAATAATGTGTTTTATATTGTGCAAGGGCGGGAATGGATGATGTGTTCAGCCCAGGTTATTCCCTTTGTGCCTCCACTTGGCCTCTGCAGTCACAAAGCACACAATTGTGTTCAGCTGATGAAGTCAGAGTACATTCATTTGATGAAGTCCAAATGATGAACACATTTGGAGCTGGAGGGCAAAAGTTCCTCCTAGTGGGTTGGGCTGGTGCATGTGACTTCTCTAGAGGTGTGCAGGCAACCAACCTTTTACATATAGTTAATGACTGTATGTTTTGCTTTAAAGCTTTGTTTACAAGAAATGTTTAAAAGCATTGTAAGCTTGGATCATGTCATTTCTTGACATTAAACCATTTAATATGTTGGGGAAATCCATTAATTTGTGAAAAGTGAGCTGGAATTAAGCTCTCTGGAGAGAGCTTGGATTGACAGCAATGTTGAGATTGTTCCTATCCACACAGATTTATGTGGTCATGGAGTAGTTGTCAAAAGCATTCTAATTCTTAAATTCTGGTCATTGTTGATTCTCTTTTAGGGATTGGCTAGCCATTAAGCAAGTTGCAGGGAAAGGCTGCCATGTTACAACAAATATAAGGCAAGGCATACTTAACATTGGTAAAACTATTCAGGGTATAATTTTTGCCAGGAGTTAAAAGAAATAGCAGAAATTAATGTTTATTATTCTAAAAGGAAGAACCACAACAAGAGTCCTTGAAATCTTTTGCTCCGATGCTTAAACAAACAAGTTAAAAGGGCAAATATTTAACAAGTTTTTATAAGAATTGTTTAGCCAGTGGTCAGAGCTACAGTTTGCCAATACCCTTGTATTTTTCAAAGTGCTGTAAAATACTTTATTAAGATGCACTTCTAGGGACTCCTGTTTTTCATTATTGTTCCATCATGGATTTGCACTATCTCTGGGCTGTTAAATGGCTGTGTCCCCTGGCAGCCTAAAAGTTTGTTAGCTGTTACATGCAAGCATTCTTTGAAATATGTTTAAATACAAATGTTTGTATTCAGCGTGTTGCTGGCCCAGCACTATTCACAAAGATGCAGAATTGAAATGAGTGAAGAATGTAAGTACCCCAGGAAATATTAGCCTCAAAAGAAGTCATCTGGCAAGGTTGCCAAACTTGTAAGCAAGAGAGAAGGAAAGGTCTCTATGGAATGGTGGTGTTTGTTGTATTCTTACTTAGAGGGAATTGGGATGCAGGGATATGGATACTGATACTGTTGTTTTCCAATCTCTCACGCTATGGTCCTGTGACATTACAGGTCTGTGTCACTTATTGAGAGCCTCTCCTTTTTTCTTCCTTTTCCCAGCCCTTTTGCTGTTTTCTGCTTGGATGAGTCATCTTACTTGCAACACCTTTATTAGCAACTGTAGTGCTACTGAAAACAAAAATAAATATGCAGAAATACTGACTTAGCTGGATCTTAAAAATACATTTAAAAAGAATATCCGTGTTTAAGTTTAGGGCTTGTTTCTTAATTTTTCTTAAAAGACATAGGGTATTATATATAATTTAACTTCACCATCCTAGTTTTATCTAGCAAATGTATATCAGTACTATTAATGGAGGAATAACACTGAAGAGAAACCTACTGAAATAGACAATTAGTTCTGTATCAGAGAAGAGGCCATTTTGATTAAATTATTTATTTTAGGGTATCTATTCATAAATACCATAGGTTTTTCCTTGAATTCAAATTTTTCTAACTTGCATTTCCCCAAACTTGAAAATTGTGATGTAGATTTTGCTTTTTGTTGGCAGTGTTTTGAAGCACATATGAGTTAAAACTGATTAAACTTGTTCCCTCAAAGAGCTAACCATGTAAATAGGCTGTACATCTAGCACAAGGCAATATAGCCTGGAATTTAAATGTCAACATATTAAATTCTAATCCTATTGGTTTTCTGTTTATGCCTTAAGGATTTGTAAATATACAAAATTACACACTTGTAATTTGATTTCAGATGTGAAATTTCAGATAGAAATAGGAAAGGAAGAAAAGCCTCAAGATAGGACCTTATTTTTCTTTTATTTTCCCTCCTGGTCTCTCTGACATACTAAGCTTCGTGCTCCTTCAGGCAATGATGATAAATGTACTAGGTACAATGTGTTTAAGCTATTGGTACAGCTAAAACAGTTTGAGGACAGCTTTACTGCAGTCAGTGAGTCTTGCTCCTGCAGAACTTCTTGTTTGCTCACAAATCTACCTTGAAGGGCATAATCCCATTTGTCAGAAATTGTCATTTATAACTGACAAGGATTTCTTCCTCTGCTGAAGGGGAAGGAGCTCTTTCTGCAGTCTCAGTACTCATGTTCTTAAATTGTTATATTTGTAGTTCTCTGCAGAACCTCATTAATTGTAAGTAAATTTTGATGCTTTCCTGACCCTGCAAGTCAGTGAATCCCATGGCAATTGAACCCTCTGATTGAGGATTACAAATATCACCACAAATTCTTGTACACAGAGACCTAAGTATAGAGGAAAGTTACTTTGCCAGCTATGTCAGTCAGTTGTTTTTGTAAGCAATACTTAAACATTGTTTTTTCCTTTCTCACTGTATGTTTTGAAAAATAATTATTAATTAATTTTTTTTTCATTATGGTATTTAGGTTATGCATACAATGACTTTTCTCCAAAAACTTTATGCAAAAGAGCTTGTAAGGACAGATTTAATTCTAATGAGTGATGTGTGGGCTGAAGTCTCTCTTGATGTTCATAGTACATGAGGAGACATTGGGGTTCCTACCAGCACTGAAATATGGGATCAGCTGAGTTTAACCCAATCTAAGCAGATTATTTTATTCTTTCTTAATTTCTTAGTGGAAAACCATCTAATTTCTCTGGTATTTTATTTTGACAACTAATTTTACTGTTGGAAAAATTCCTAATAAGCAAATTACTCCTAATGTTTTGCAACTGATTTCCCATTTTGAATGCAGAAATTTGCAATTGATGCATTTTTTAGCAGATAGTTCTTTTCTCATTACAATCATGAAAGGCTCTTTTTTTCCTTTCTAGTTGTACTTGACTCTTGCTGGCTATTAGCTACAATTTCAATGATGCATATAGCCTTGAAATGTAACTGAAAGGACATTTATTGCACTTAGTACCTCTCGATTTTTATTGCCTCTTACTTTGAATTAGGCTTGTAGAAAGCTTTAATTTGCTAGGTGTGTCTGACAAATAAGGACCAGGGTGGTAATGAAGAAGACGACGTCTAACAATAAAGTAACTGTCTCTAAAAACATAGGTTGTTTGTTTCTGTCAGTGGCTGCCTGCCTGGTGAGATTCAGGAGGATTGATAAGAGAATTCATTGAAAACAGGCTTGTGTGTAGAGTTATCTGGTGTTACTGTTTGTGTTAGCTAGTAAACTTGAAGCTGCTGCTTCTTGTATAAACAAGAAAGCCAGCAGCAATTATTCTTTAACACTGAAAGCAGCTGTTTGGGCTGTAAAAAACCTGTTTCCATAACACAGATGAAAGTGCCATTGTGACTGTTTATACAAATTGGCACTTGTGCTGTATAAATAGAGGAGAATTTCAGGGTTTTTCTTACACTTGCATATACCTCATCATCCTGGTACACAAATTGAAGTTTTTGTCTTTCTTCCTTTAAGCCGTGAATCTCAGCCTATGGCTAAGTAAAAACTAAAGGGCTTGATCCTGGCCCGGCTGCAGAAGACAGACCTCATGTATTAATACGTTCGTGTCATTCTTGTGGTATTTGGCTAACTGCACTTAATAACAGGATTACCAGAAGACTGGTGATCAGGATATAAATTGTTTGGGGTTAATAGGCGCTGTGTGGAGGCCAGGGAGAGCAGAAGGCATTGCCCCAGGCGGGTCCCTCCCGGGCAGGCCCTTTCAGCACCCGCGCCCTGGACAGCGCAGGCGGAGCCGCGGCCGCTCCCCTCGGGTGCTGCGGGGCTAGGGGCTCCTGGAGCCCGCCGGGGAAGCACAGCACAGGAGCTGTACCTGCCTCTCAGCCCACAGCGTTATAGCTGGGCCTGGGGCTCCTGGAGCCTGCTGGGGAATCACAGCACAGCACAGGAGCTGTGCCTGCCTCTCAGCCCACAGCGTTATAGCTGGGCATGGGGTCTCCTGGAGCCTGCTGGGGAATCACAGCACAGCACAGGAGCTGTACCTGCCTCTCAGCCCACAGCGTTATAGCTGGGCATGGGGTCTCCTGGAGCCTGCTGGGGCATCACAGCACAGCACAGGAGCTGTGCCTGCCTCTCAGCCCACAGCGTTATAGCTGGGCATGGGGTCTCCTGGAGCCTGCTGGGGAACCACAGCACAGTGCAGGAGCTGTACCTGCCCCTTGGCCCACAGCGTTATGGCTGGGCCTGGGGGCTGCTGGAGCCCGCCGGGGAACCACAGCACAGGAGCTGTACCTGCCCCTCGGCCCACAGCGTTATAGCTGGGCATGGGGGCTCCTGGAGCCTGCTGGGGAATCACAGCACAGGAGCTGTACCTGCTCCTCAGCCCACAGCGTTATGGCTGGGCCACGCAATCCCATTGAAAAGAGCAAAAGTTCCTGACAGAGCCTCATTTGCCCCAGTGCCCTGTGGTGCAGAAAGCAGCTTCGACAGCCTCGAGGGTAGACCGGGTACACCTCCCTGGAAGGCTCTTAGTCGTTCTTTCCAAGTTTGACTCACAGGCCTGCAGTTGTTATTTTTTTTATCTACTTGTTCACTTTTATCATATAAAATAAGTTTCTTGTCACTGCTAAACCAGCAGCTTCCTTGTTCTTAGTTTCATCTCTGTTGTTTGTTTTTCATGTGGTTTAAGGACTTTCTGGACCTAGTTCTCATTTTCTGCTGAAAGTTTTGTTAGGCTTGTGGTTTCAACTGGACTTCCCTGCTTGGTTCCTCACAGTATGTGGAAGTAGAAAAGAAAAAGCAAATTATGCAGATCCTTGCTGTTCTCACGCTGTTTAACGCTCTGTGACACCAGTGTTTAAAAAGAGAGAAATAAAGTGTTTGAACTTAACCTGGAGAAACCTCTGATATGTTTTGAGTTAGTTTTAGAAAGATGCCTTGAGCTGTAGGAGGCTCACTGAAAGATTAACCTTTAGAAATAATATTAGTTTTTCTTGACAAGAAGATAAAATCTACAAGGTGGTATTATGAAATATTTACTTTTGAAAAGGGATAGCTTTGTATTCAGTATTGCTGAGGTAACAAGACAAGATCTATCTTGTGTTTGGAAGAAAAAGAACAAAATGTGAATAATTAATTTCACTTAATGGCTTTCAAATCCCAGATGGAAAACACAGTAATACTTTGATTCCTGTGTGAAAACAAGTTTTGTAAATACTTTTGTGACCTTTTTTCTTTCTTTTTACGACCCTGCTGCAGAGAGCTGTGTGGTTTGAATACTTTTTAAAAATATTGTTAAGTGCAGTTTATTTAAGATAGTATGTGCTTTTTTCCCTACTTGCTGTCATCTTATTAGCAGTGTCTTGCAGGATTTGCCTTAGGGGTGGAAATCTTTAATAAATATGAATTCCTTTTTATGCTGAAGACCTTTTGATATACTGCTATATCATTTGAGCAGGTTCTATAAGAACATTGGCAGCTTTATTTGGTTTGCTACTAAACAAAAAAGGATACCACATGCATTTCTTGTACTCCCTAATGGAAGAGATAAGGTGAATTTCAAGAAGAAAAGAAAATAAACTTGTTTTGCTATTTCAATTGTTGGAGTGTATTTTCTAAATGTAAAATAGAAATCCATCACTAAACAAAATTATTACTAGAGTTTTATTAGTGTCTTGGAAAAGATGTATTTCTAAATCACTTGTCCCCAAGTTATGGGTAGCTTTGCTTTGTTTAGGTTGGGTTAGGGTTAGGTTGTTTAGGTTGGCCCCCTGCCATATATCTGGGAACAGTGACAAGTTGTTGGGTGATTTCCAGGGCTGCATTCTTCCTTTCAATGTTTTTTTTTTCCCCCCTCCTCTTAATCTTGCTTCATTTGAGACATGATATATAACATGATTTTATTTATAAGTCCTGGGGTTTTATTGAAGTTGCATTCTGGAATTTCTTTCCCTGGTATTCTGATTTCTTATGTTTGCTATAAGAACAGTTTTTTCCCCTGAATAGTTGCAGAAACATACAGAGATTGGACAGTGAATTAAATACTGTTTGTGTTTGCTTGCTTGGGGATGGAACCCACCATGTCCATTTAGGTTAAATAAATTTCAAACCTTTTTTAACAGATTAGCCTGTGCAAGACAAGCTAGTAGTTTTATAAGGGTTTTCCTCTCCTTGATTAATTTTCAGTTTCTTTCTGTAAAACTGTCCCTGAGGGAATAGGAGTTGATAATACAAGTTGTCATAACTGGCACTTTAGAAAATGTTCCTGTATCTTTTGTAAATTGCTTGTGTACAAGCCATTAGCCTATGAAAAATTAGGCAGCTTTGTAGCTGTCCATATTAATACATTTGGATTTTTGTCTAAATTGGTTTAAAAGACTCTGATTTGTGTTCGCGTGTTCTTGCCAGAATACTAATAGATTAGAATGCTGTATTATTCTTTTAATATTTGGAACTGATTCCAGAAGCTGTTTTATTTTGTGGAAAGCACTGCCCCCAGCTTCATGACAAACCAGGCCAGGCCAAGAACAATAAGGTGCTGCAGGAGTTATAATCCCACCTGTGTTGTAGATTAGTAACACGGGGAATTGACACACATTTGGTTTTGTTTTTCTGAGGCTAGATCACCTGCTTCCCCTTGAAGCTGTCACTGTATGGCTCTGGAGTAACCAGGTGACAGTGTAACAAGATCAGTCTGTCTCAAGATTTAATGCAACCCATGTGAATTTTATTGCAGGTAGACACCTGGTAAATGAATTTTTCTTTTTCTTTTGGAAGTTATTGTGTAGATGTTCAGTGCTGTGAACATCCTTCCTTAAGATTTTAATTTGCACTGTTGTTTTTGAATATCTCTGATGTCAATAAATACTGTCCTATTTACACAATACCTAAGTAGGGCAATTTTTTTGGTTTTGACTTCTACCCAAAAATGTATTCTCATGTATAAAAGAATTCTATTTTCATATATATGACATAATCCTTCCAACTGCATCTATTTTTTCCTCTTAGGCCAGCTTCTGGATAATTCTGATGCAGTTTTAACTAAGCACCAGTTTTACACCAGGAGCAGAATTTCAGACTGTCCCACTATGTTGTGGGCAAAGTACCTGACTGAGTGTACCAGTCTTCTGTTCACAGAACAAGTTCAGCATTCACTCATTTTGCAACCTGGAGCAGGAGAAACTCCCAGGAGGATTAGAGAGATGTTGGTTTTCTGTGGCGTGCTCTGCAGAGATATCTTCCAGACCAGAAACTGCTATTGTAGGTTGCAGGATTAATAGAATGAATTGAACAATGTCTGCACAGTTCTGGAATGAAGAGACACGAGATCAATGGTTTAAATGGCATTTGCACTGCCCAAAGCCAGGAATCATATTGAGTATTGCTATGTTTCAAGGAAAAAGTCCAATAAAAATGGGTTTCCCTTAGTGGCACATCTCTTGGTTTACTCATCTCTGATTTGATACAACTGCTGAAAAAGGCAGGTATGGCAAGAGCTCCTCTGAGAGAAGAGTATGCTTTTGTGGTGACTGGCAGGAATGCCAGCTTCCCTTAGGAGCTTTTATTAAGTGTTCCCAAAAATGGTAGTTAAAGGCAAGTTTTAAAAAAGTTACTTGATAAACCCACAAAGCCTGGAGGTAGAGGCTGTCCTTTACATGCCTATGACTGACTTCTCAGAAGTCTTAAATACAGATAGAATTTGCTGTGGAAGAGCTGGAACAAGTCTGTCTTTTCACCAGAGCTCATGACTTACACCTGGCTTAATCTCACTATTCTGTGTGGGGCTGTACTGTGAAATTTATCACAGCTGCTCTTACACTAACCACTGTGACTTCCTTGCCTTCTGAGGGCTTCTTCCACAATGAAAGGAGTAGATTTAAACTTGTGTCCATGTGGGAAACAGCTATTTTGACCTCTCCTAAATCCAGAATAAGAAAGCCTTTTAGAAAACTGGAAACAGTTTAAGTATGAGAGAATTATATTTCAAGACTATCATGGGGATTTTATTTCATAAGACATTGAAAGTACATCTCCTGTCTACTGAAACAGGTACTAGTGCTCCTCTTAGATAAAGGAGAAAATTTAATTTGAAAAAGAAAAGTGCCTATAAATTAAGTGTTAGAATTAACAATGTGATAATTCAGTGCCTGAACACTTAACAGTGTGAAATCTCTCTTACTTGTGCAATGGTTTGATAAAGTGCCTTTTGAGAACTATTGTTTCCTTCACAGACTATTTTGGAAAGTTACAAATTTCAACCTAGAATGAAAGGCTTCTATGGGAAAACCAATACAAATCTGTGTCTGTAATTAGTTTGACATTTGGGTAGTAGTTGTCCTAAGTAGTCTACCTCAGGGCTTTAGATGTCTAATGTGTGAGAGACACTAAAAAATAATTTATGAGTGCCTCTCTGAAGAGAATTAAATCCCAGGTGTTGGGTTATTTGATGTGTATTATGGAAGGTTTTTTTTCTAAAAGTAAGTTGCTTGCTGGTAAAGTATGTGTACAGTTCACATTTTGGGCACATCTTTCATTTGCTTGTCTCTTGTAGCATGGGGTTTTTTTAATTGTTTGGAGTTATGTCATGGAAGGGTTTCTTCAGATGCCCCTTATTGGCCTTTCCCCTCTGGCTTCTGTTTTGATCTTCTTAATCTCCAAGTTGGCTAATACAGCAGAAAAGGAAGGTGAAGGGACGACCGTGTAAATAAGCTAGGAGTGCAGGCTCCAACTCAGGCATTTTTTATGCTGCAATCAAGAACTGTTCTAAAGAGCTTTTTAATTCTTTCAAAACATGAATTTTTTTTCAATGGGCATTTCATTATTTGTTTAAACTATGCAGTACCTGGATTTAGGGACCTGTGGTAGGGCCTGGCTAACTCATTAGCTAAGATGCTGGTTAAGAAGGCGTTGCTACATAGAAGGCAGAGCAAATTTATGTCACTGATTTACTTTTTCCGTGGTCTCAATGTCATTGTGGCCAAATAGGCATTTTTATAAAAGCTGACAGCTAGTGACTTGGGAGACTTGTTTGACTTTCTGTGTAAGGCAGGGCTAGTTTCTTATTGCCTTTCTCAAGTATAAAATGGAGACGTTGCTCCCATTGTAACCATTGCTTGTTCTTGTCTATTTTGGAGTGTAAGCTCTTTGGAGGAGGGACTAGTACATATTTGTGAACAAACATATTTTTAACACTTGGCATGCTATGATTCTGATCTCATACAGACACTCCTGAAACAAGAATACTAACTGTGATTGCTCCTTAGTCACTCATAAGAAAGAGCAAACACAACAAAACAAAAAACACAAACCTCAACAACCTTTCTTTTTAAAGTAGAATTCATTAGCATGTTGCAGTTTAATGCTATCTCAGTTTTCAAACTCAAGACAGTGTCTGCTTTTTTTTTGTGAGTATTGCTTATGTATATCAAAGGACAGGTCATGAACACTGAAGAGAAACTCCATACCTCTTAAGCAGGTGTAGGTTCTTTTACCTTCAGTAACCTTATGGATGAGTAAAGCAATGAAAGCATGTAACACCCTAAGTGCAAGGTGTAATTAGATCAGTAAAAACATTTGAGTTACTGTGTCATTTTTTCAAACTGCTGAGAGGTCAAACTGTCATTCAATCTATTATTTCCAACTGCAGATCCCTGTTAAAATTTATTTAGTCTATGCTCTCTGTGTGTGTGTATGCATGCATATGTGCATCTTATTAGCATGATCTGGTTAATGTAAACAAGATGTTTCTCTTCTGCATGCAGATATTTAAAATGGGTAACTAACCAACTTTCTCAACAGTTTGACTGATAGACCAATGCAGCAGTTGTAAACAGCAAAAAAAAGAGGAAATGCTCACTAGCATTCCTTACCAGGGATATTTAAATGAGAGTGATACAGAAAATAGGAACAGTTTGTTCAAATGATGTTGTCTTAGCTGTGAAGAAGCAAGAATTACATTTTCTGCCTTAGTTACTGTGGTAGCAGTGGTGTAACATATCATTTGAAAGTTTGGTTGGTTTGGGATTTATGGATGTTCCTAAAGATTTTGTAGAATATGTTATGCGTGCTGTGTAGTGTCATAATAGAGGTGAAAGACTAAATATGGACAAATCTCTCATTGAGCTATTTAAAGCATGCAACTCAATAGCTTTTCTTCACTTTTTACTGAAAATAAATACTTGGGGGGTTATATCTTTTTGACTTCAGTTCTGTCTTTTTCTGAACTAATAATGCATCTTCTTTACTGTTCCTCTTACTAGGCATTTTAGACGCTTTCTTCACAATGCTACACTTTCAGATGCTCTTAAAAGGTTCTGTGTTAGACATGGGAACTTTTGCAAAACTAGTGGTTGCATTACATAGATATAATGCAGCATATTTTCCCAAAATTTGTATGCTGCTTATGTTAAACACTTAAATTATGTTAATACTGAGGAATTTAATGGTCTCATTCCAGTGTACACTTTTGAAATTAACATTTTGTTACCAACCCTTGGACATCTCTGTATTTTGTAATATTCTCTTTAATTATTTTAAATGTCTGGCTTATTATGATCCAACACCCTAGTTTGGCCAATAGTCCATACGTTAAGGTAAATATTCTCCAAGTTGGAAGAATATATGGGTCAATGTAGAGTGAACTTCTCTTAGCGTGAATTTTCCATTTAAAAACAAAAGGCTGCTTTATGATAAGCAGAGAATGTCCATGCTTTTAGATAAAAAGTTAATCCTTAAAGAAAATTCCTTTGTTCTGACAATGAATGGTATTTTTAAGCCAGACTTTTCTAATAAGTTCTGATTTTATTCATAAGCCATACTCCTCCTCTGGAAAAAATCAAGCCAAATGAACAAAAACCACAAAAACCCATCTCCAAAACCCTGAACAACCTTCCCCCAGCAAATTCAAATAACCAACCAACCAGCCCTCCTTACTCAACTCTCACCAGTTTCAAGTCAATGAAAGTAAATGAGTGCATTCGTTAGATATTTCCCTGATGAATTGATAAATGATGTCATCTATGGAGGACTGCTATTGTGGAGAGATAAAGGGGGAAAATACAGTGTATAATGATACAGGAAAATCTGCTGTCATGCTTAAGTTATAAAAATTATTGTTGTGTGATGAAAAAATAGATGAAAAGCACAAGAAAACGAGTATGCTTTGAAACCTTTGTTCCTGGCTTTCTTGAAACTGTAATAGGTAAAAATTTCCTGTTATACTGAGTAATAAATGTAATAATAGTACTTTTGGTATATAATTTAATGCTGCTGTCAGAAAATGAATAATTATTCTGTTTAGAATTAATATATAAATTCCTGGGAACATTCCACATAATAATTTAACATTTTACTTACATATATTCTTCCCAGATGTAATCTTTTTATTTTGTACTCTGACTTTTTTGTCATTGATTGGTTTTCCCCTTTTTTTTTTTGTTTTTGTCACTGCTACCTCTATTTCTGCAGGAACAAGTAGGTTATTGGTAAGTATTTCGACTAAATCAGACTTTACAAAGTTTTGCCTTAGTGAGGACCTCTTTTTTTTTTACCCTCACTTACTTTGGTAAAAACTTTGTAGACAACAGACGAATTGTCTGTAAATGCTGTGCTTTCTCAGGTCTCCATTATCGCCTTGTTTGTGTAGTAGAATAATAGTTCTCAGATTCTCCGAGAGACTTTGTCTTCTGCATGCTTTCAAGCAGCATCATTATCCGTGCTGTCTTCCAAGATGCTGCCTTCTCCTGGGGCTTGCTCCTTTGTTCCTGTCTGCTGCGTTTCAAGTGCAGTGTTTACTTTGTCTCTCCCATTTCTTTTTTTCGTGAGACCTCGTATGCATTTTGGCCAGTTTGCTCAGAAGACTTCTCTGCGTCCAACAAGGTGCTCTGTTTCACGTGTTCGGTTTAGTCATCCTTGTCAACCATTATTCTGCCATTTTCACATCATACCTCTTCCCTTTTAGCTATCATTAAATATATTCTCAGCATGGTATAGCCACCCTCTCCTCTCTTGTTATCATGCTTCATGTAATTTTGATCAGATTTGTTGTGCTGTACAGTACAAGTTTGGAAGATATTTACACCTGTGCATTTTGAAAAACTAGGGCTTGATTCTTCTGATCTTGGAGCATCTCTTCCTATACTCCTTTTTCAATTATGTGGTTTCTAATGGAAAATTTTCTTAAGCCCTGGTACGTTTTTGAATGTAGTATCTTTATTGACAGTGTGAAGTAGGCAGGGGAGTGTAGACAAACTGGTTCCCTGCACTTAAAAATTTGTCGTTGTCTTGCCGAATTACTCAGTTGCCCAAGCAGTGCCTTCTGACAACAGAACACAGTTGTCCTGTCTGTCTTCCTCCACCTATGTTGTGAAATAATGAGTGGAAAGACCTTTTTCAGGTGTTTGAGAAAAATGTTGCTCCAGGCAGTAAGAGAAAATTGAGGGAGTAGCAAAATTCAAGTAGAAAGAAAAAAACCAAATGTCTATTCTCAGGAGAGACTGGGAATGAGAGAGAATTCTTCCTCTTTGAACTGAGGTCGGTGAGTTAAGAAGAAAAAAGCAATGGGAATATGAGGTATCTCTAAAGTAAGAGTTTTCAGGCATTTCATTTGCTTAAAAGTTTTCAGACTTCCAAGCTGGCCTGCAGTGGGTTGTTTGTCATCATAATTGAGCTAGACGAATGTCGGCAGGATGATCTTGTCTGCTGAGTGTAAATAAAATTTGTGCACTGAACCATTGACTGTGCTTTCTGGCTACTTGCTTTCTGAAGAAGATAGGCTCAAAAATGTGTCCACTCTGGCTGAACTTCATATCCAGAAAACAGCTCAGCTCCACAAGGTTTCACCTGAGTGGCAAGTAGCTCCACTTGTGTAGAGAAGCCTCTGAAATGGTGATAGGCTTACTTTCTTCCCGTCCTCCTTATGCTACCCTGCTGGTGAGACTAGAGGGGGACCTTGCTCCTGTCTCTGCTTGCAAAAGATCTGATGATGGAGAGAGAAGAAAAGTGTATTTCCTTTCTTGTCCTTGAGTTGGATTTTGAAGGGAGTCATCACACCTACATGAAAAAGAGAAGTGTGTTTCCTTGGGTTCTCTCCCCTTCACCCTCCCTTGGGAACATACAATGGAAGTGAAAAATATTCCTCTGGGCAAAGTCTCATTGTTAAGGGGAGTTTTTGGTTGCTAGTTGAAAATGTGCTTCTCGAGGGTTGTAAGCCAAAAGCAAAAATCTTCTGGGTTTAGGGTGTGGGTGGAGCCTTTTTAATATGAAAACCAAAGCTTGCTCCCAACCAAAGTTTATATTCACACTTGTCAGTCTTCAGCTACTTCAGATCCATTGAGAGACTTGTGGTGTGGATCTGTGATGGGCAGGGTGTGAGTGTTTCAAATGCAGGTAATGAAGTAGTAAGTTGAAGAGTGAATAAATGGCTTCCAAGTCACTTGAAGAACTGTTCCTGTTTGTGCTTGTCAGTTTGACAGTGCAGGTACTGTAGGAGTTTGGATGGCAGAGACTTGAGCAATCTCTCCTTTAGCTTGACCACAGATCCCTATGGATGATGGGACTGGGGGGATAACACTGACCCCACAAAACAGGTGGAGCCAAAAAGGTCTTGTCTTTCTCCCTTTGTTGGGTGCTTGCATCGATCTGAAATGTCACTCTTAAAAGGCAGTTCCTCTAATAACAGCTGTTCTTATTGTTCTGTTTAAAGTTAATATCAAGCTTTCCACAGGTCTGCCTGTAATTTCATCTTCTGGTTTGCAAGATATATTAAAATTGGGCGCTTTTTTTCTGTCTTAATGGTTGTGTTCATTCAGTTTCTAAAACTGCAGCTGTCAATTATAATCATCATTACACAATAATTTTACATTGGTATTAGACACCTGAATTGTGTAGTTGATAAAGGCTTTGTTTATGAGTCAGAAAATGTCTTATTCAATTGATCTTCTTCATTCTGTACTGCATTATTTTTCAGTGATTGCTACTGAAGATCTAACTTTCCCACTTACCAAGATGAAGGGAGCTGAAGAAGTTTGTAATAAAATTTTGTCTTTCATAACTTTTTGCTTAGGACATGAAGTATTATCTAAACATATAGGTTCTTATTATTCTGTGGACTCCTAAACTAAAATAATTCAGATTTGCTTTTATTCCCCACTTTATATACCCCCCTTTCCCACTGAGTTCTGTGGGACGTTTAAATCAGAAAACACAAGAGAAAATCCCTTGTTTCCCTCAAGGAATTCAAAGATTTGTTTACTTCAGTGTTATGGCACAAAAGTGGGGAAGAAAACCCCTCTAGATTATGAACCTGAAATCAGTAAGGGCTTATTTGTTCTTACTGTGGCTCAGTTTTCTAGAAAAGACAGAGCTTAGAATGTTTGTACTGTGTTCCTTATTTCTGTTTGGTTTCATATTCTCTCCCAAAGTGAGGGGAGTATTTCTTTATTTCTTTTCACCTCCAGAAGTCTTTCCAGGTGGTGCTGTGTTCTCCTGGCTTAGACAATTGTCAACAGAAGGAAGGATGAAAGGTAGAGAACTAGGTGTGATTTTTCACCGAGACATTTTCTTAACAAAAAACTTAAGTCCATAAAGTGTCAAACTTTCTCTGAGTAGCCATTTCTATTGCCAGCCACAGCACCTAGAAATTTTCCTGTAGAAGGTTCGATGGCAATTGGTAATGCTCTTTTTTCTTTTGCTGTCTAACTTAAAGACTTTTAAAAATGTTAGTTCTTTGTTCTTGAATTTAGTGTGAAATAATTTTCATATTCTCTTTGATGGCTAGGGTAAACTTGCCAGGCAAGATCTCAGCTGTGTTAAAGCAATATGCTTTAGTGCACAAAGCTTTGTGGTTTTCTGCTTACAGAATTACTCATTCTCTTTTTCCATTTCAGCTGTCTGAGGAGAAGAGAGAATTCTGTGACCATATAACTCTTAACTCTGATAGACCATGTGGCCTTTACTGGACAGCTTTTTTTTTTTTTTTTTTTTTTTTTTTTTTTTTTTTTTTAAACTACTTCAAGTTTTACAAATTAGTTTACAGAAGAAGGGAGTAATAGAATTTTATCTTGACCAGGACTGTTACTTCACCGAGAAGCTGAATGATTTCCATTTATTTTTCTGCTGTCCTTAAAATTTTACTTCACAGTCTTCTACACAGTTGAACAGAAAAAGGAAGAAGTGGAATAAGCAGAGGCATTATGCTTTGACTTGAAAATATTTATACTATTTTGATGTATATTCTTATAAG
This sequence comes from Zonotrichia albicollis, assembly GCF_047830755.1. Classification (NCBI taxonomy): domain Eukaryota; kingdom Metazoa; phylum Chordata; class Aves; order Passeriformes; family Passerellidae; genus Zonotrichia; species Zonotrichia albicollis. The sequence goes on along the minus strand of NC_133819.1, from coordinate 42,850,408 downwards.
GCAACTTAGAGAATTTGGTCTAGGTGAAAAAGTAGATGAATGCTGAAATAGTTGGGGAAAAAAGATCATACATCTGCTTTAGGAAAATAATTCAAATGAAATGTCATAGTGGTCTGCTTTGGGTTTGTTTTCAGTCAACTTCTTTTTTGGAGGCTGGGCACTTGAGAAAACTAAATAAAATGCTAAACTTATAAGCATTATGGAGGGAAAAAATTGCATTCATAATTTTTTAACAAGTTTAAAAAGTGCCAATAATGGATTAAAAAAAGACAGATAAGAGTTAATAAATGTGAGCAGAAATATAGCACTGTATATAAAATGGACCTGGCTAGCAATGGTTCTGCTGAAGATTTAAGGGTTGTTGTGAGACATGAGGCAATCACCTGTTGGTTTGTTTAAAATGTACCTACCTATATATACACCCATAAAAGAGATATCACTGTGTATAGATAGATCTATATATACTAACACCTAGTGTAATGGGACATTGTAATAGGGAAGTATTAATTTCTGCTTAGAACTTATGAAGTCTTAGCCTGAAATCTCTGCCCAGTTCTTGGCAATGCACCATGGTGAGACTGGAGAGAGGACAAGAAGAGCAATAAAAGGTTTTGGCATCAAGGCCTGTGAGGAAACATCAGAGTAACCTGTTTGTTTTCAGACTGGGGGAAAAGATAAAGGGTGCACACTTCCCAGTGTCTGTGTGTTTTATACTGAGCAGAGTTACTGACTGTTCTCCATGTCTGTTGAACATATAAGAAGTAACCAACTCTTTTTATGTGTTGTATTGTTTCCTTTTTAGCATTATTATGCAGGCTTTCTTTGTATGATAGTGATTTTGCATACCACACTCATACTTCAAATTTACTGTATGCTATGTTTCCAGATTGTCTGTACTTCTTTTTTGAAGTACCAAAGAACATGTGTGAATATGTAAGTAACATTTGTCAGGCTTCTTATTCTCAAATACACTTTAGAAAAAGTGTGTGGATGCAAGGATTTCTCTTAAGACTTCTTTAACAGTAAAACAAGGTAGATTTATCCATCTTATTTGAAAACACAAGGATACAAAGACTTAAAATAGTATTATGCTGCATACTTTAAAAGAGCAGCTGCTCCCATTCTGCTTTTAGTTTGGCTTTGGCAGTGTTCCAGTTGATGTTTTCTGCGGAAAAGTTACTCTGATCAGGCTCATTCAGTCTTTTGTGTTGTTGCAGTTTTTATTTTTGCTTACTTCTTTCTACAGCTGTTTAATATTTGTCTGAAAGGATCATTCACTCTTCTGTGCAAGTCTAATATGTTTCTTTATGTGTAATTCTGTGACACTCTGCACTGTGTTGTCTGGAAGTTCTTAGCAGTTTTGTGAGGTTTTTTTCTGTACCACAAAGTAGATATTCCAGAATAAGTGCCAGCATGATTTTGTAAAAATCTTAGCAGTCTGGGAGTTTGTTTTTCGTTGGATGTTTATGTTTGCTCTGCTGTGCACTGATGTGCAAACATAAGCAGCCTGATGTTTGCACAGCAAGGCAAACACAGTAAGGCATCGCTAAGGGCTTGAAATTGATGCTGATGGAGTGAGTGGCCACCCATCAACCTGTCCCTGTGGGTAGTTCCCAAGTCTGCCAGAGAGGAAAAGTGTGAGTTTGATAGATGGATGTCAGAGAACATGGGATTTCTTCGCTAACTGGAGGTTCACTTGCAAAAGATGGCAGAGCTTGAAGAAAGTGATAAATTCAAGAGAGAATGAGACAGAATTCACCTCTGCTATGTCCTGATACTTAAGTAGGTTTAGTTATTTCAGATTTTCTCTGTCACCTTGGGATTTTTTAGTAGCTGTACTGCAACTTTCTGTTCTGCCTCCGTTTCTTGTAATTGTTACTTTTTTCCCAGGATTTTGGTTTTGTTTTAAGTAATGTGTTACTTTCAGTGTTTGTACTCAGGATTGTGAAACTAGATGGTGGGAGCTTGTAAGAATTTGGCTCCGTGCCCTCCTAAGGATGCAGTTGCAAAAGTCAGCTAGAGGTGTGTGTGCTTGCTCAGTTTTGGTGCTCAGTTCTTTAGTGCTGTACTTCTGTATGTAGGGAATGGGGTGAGAGATGGTCCTTCAGTGGATTTAGGGTGTGTCACAGCCCGAGCTCTCTACTGAGGGAGAAGGAAGGGCTTTGCAGTGATGTGCTGACAGTGATAATGCTGATGCAAAGGTGATAGTTGTTATCTGGGACAAAAATAAGGGATGCTCTGAAATCAACACCTTCCTAAGAGCTGGATTTTACCTAGAACTGTATGTTATCTGTTGTACTGCCCTTGTAAAGAGGGTGAGAAAGTAGTTGATTGAGTTTCATAGGATTTTGAAAGACACTTCATGTGATGCTACCTCATCTGATAGCTGCTTCCACTTTTTTGTCCAAATGTCTGTGAATTATCTACAAAACCCAGTAAAACAAGTCATGTAGAGAGCAAGTTATTTCTGACCCACTGCTGATTGTTAAAGTCATGTGAAATTTTCTTTAAGTTATTGGAATTGTTCCTTGAGAAGACAGTAAAAACAAACATGGGCTATAAATGTTGTTATCCTGCTGGGCAGGGATACAATAGAGTCTTTGTTCTTTCCCAGTACTTAATTGTAAACTGGGTCATGCTGATTTGAAGGTATTGCCTTCTGATTTGAGGAAAGGTAGAAAAAGATGAGCTTTTAAAGGACCTTCAACTGGCTTGTGGACAGTGTATGTTGTTTGCTTATTTATATTTTTCAAATACAGTTAGACTAAAATAAATATTTTGTCTGTAGCCAAAGTAATTGTTCTTTGGGGTTACCAAAAGGAGTTGAGATGGTAATTTCCTTTGCACAAAACTTACACTATGCATCTCTTGGGGAAGATGGCTAAATCCAGGAGCTGGATTGCAGCTCAACATTGTGAAGCCATGAGAAATCAGATTTCACTTGTGTTTAAAGAATGTTTCAGCAAGTGCTGTGAGCCCAAGGCTCTTTTTCTACTATTATGCTAGTCTCTGGCATACAGCTGACTGTGGTCCCTGGAAAACCATATTTTTCACAAATACACCTTTTATTTCGGTCAGCTGAGTTGTTCCTTGGATCTTAGTTAAGTGTGATGTCCTCTGTTCTTTGGGTCCTTCAGTTCTGCACACTGAGTAGAGCTACACAGCCAGGTATCCCAGACTTGCTGTGTCAGTATATTTGTAGTTGTTTAACCATTACCTTCACATCCCCTCTGACACAGGACAAGCCACAACAAAATGTATTGTTAAAATACTTACTATATTGCTAGAATACAAATTATTTACTAGCTATAAGGGCACGTGCATGGTGGTAAAAGCATATTCATCTGAATATTCTAGGGGGATAACCTGCAATATTTTTCACTGCTGTCTATCTTGAAGCATGATTTAAAGTAAAAGGAGTATTATTATTAAATTATCGTTATTATTCACTCAAGCTCTCCCCAATACTTTATTTGGATTAAAATATTTCCTCCAAGAAATTCCTGGGATACATACCTTCTTAATACTGTTAACTTTAACAATAGTTCTAAGGACCTGTTGGTGGTTGTCCCTGCTCCCTGTCACTCCCAATTACATGTGCTCATGACTCTAGGGAATAAGCTAGAAGAGTTCTGTCCAGAAAGCAGAGAGAACTTGTTAATGACTGTCTCAGTGCTTAACTAGCCATGAAAATAAAAGTCAACTTGCTGTAATGCAAACACCCCCTTCTGTCACAGCAGGACTCAGTCTGAAGCATATAAGGAAGTTTGAGGCTTTTTCACATCAAACTGTGTTGTCAATTATGCCTTACAGAAGGTTATAAATGAGAATAATGCATGGGTCTTAAGTCTAGTCAAAACCTAGCAATCAACAGCAGTAGGGTGATAAAGATTGAGAGAAAATTTACGCTGGGTCAGTTTTTGAAGAAACTTTTGACAGAACAGTAATGGGTGGTGGGCTTGGGTGTTTGGAAGACTGAGTTACTAATTTTTATTTTCGTCATGTTGAGGTGTAGCCTGCTGCCCTGGTTTAGGGCAAATTTGAGAGAAAACCTCTGAAGGGGTTCCTCTAGAAAGCAGATTCAAGCAGCCTCTCCCCTAACTGGTTTGGAAAAACATTTCCCTGGAGAAAAGTGGAAAACCCCCTATTTATTTAACAAGCCAAGTGTTCACCAGCACAAAAAACAAACAATACTAAACCAAAAAACCTCTTGCTCCTCTGAAGAGATAATGCATTCAGAAAATGCTCTTTGTGGGCTGCAGCTCAGCTCGCCCAGTCTGTTATCAGTCTCTCTGGCAGTGTCCTGGGCCTGGTGGGCCACAGGTGTGAGCGAGCTCCTGGTGTTTTTCTGGGTTCTTCAGTCCAGAGTATGTTTGAACAGTTCCAAGAAAAAAAAAAACAAGCAACACAGTCCAGGGAACTTCACTGCCTCAGCTATCCAAAAACTAACTAAAAGCACAGGAGAGCTCTCTCTCACTGTCTCCTTCTGCAGACAACACAGTCCAGGAGCAGGAATGTGGAGGAGTGAGTGCAGTTTCTGAAAACAAACTCTGTGCTTCTTTTCTCCCCCTCTTTGCTGTCTGAACCAGTCTTAAAGGTGCAAAACTTATTTCTGGACTAAACAGACAAATGGGGATACAATTCAGCATCATAAAGTCACCCAGGACACCTGTGTGAAGGAGGCTACACAGTGGCTGAAAGGTCACTGATAAAGCTTTCAGCAAGTAAATGAATGCTTTCAGCTGTTTTTTTCCAAAAGACATATTTGGCTGTGCTATGCTTATTGATCTGTTGTTTGTAAAAATGTGGGTTGAGGGAGGAGGAATAAAATCAAGAAGAGAAGAGCAGTGATCAAACTGAAGTGTAAGATTGACACAAAGAAATAAAGAAATAAGAAAAGAAATAAATATGACTAAAATTGAAAACTGGAAGAAGCAGAACTGTACTTTAGCTCAGGAAGTGGTTTCTAGCACATGTTCAGCTGCTGCCCTAAGTTCCTTATGGTTGTTACTAGCTGTCCTTTGACTTGCTTCCTATAAGCTGCCCATAAGAAATACATAATTTTCTTGATAAGGAAAGTGCAGTACTTGTATCAAGTGCTAATGCTTCAGGTTAGTTGCTTGATCTACATCTGGATAATAATTAACAGTAAAGATGAAAATTCTCAGGCATCAGTTGTTTGAAAGTGCGGCATCAAGTTGCTTGTCATCCTTGACTGACTCGGTTTATTGTGGACTCTCAAGGTTAGAAGTACAGAAGCAAGAGGCAACAAACTAAAACATGTGGGAGCAGGCCCAGATGGGAATGCTGGTGGAAGGTGCAGTGACCTTTTATACAGGCCTGCACCATTACTCTTCACAGCATCAAAGAAGTTGTGCCTTTGTGCTGAGAGTGGATGTAGATTCGATATTTTTGCTGAATGGTGTCCTATTGGACAATACCAGTAGGTCCACTCCTGAACAGCTACTATGCATTGAGATCCCTGCTGGTGGTTTTTTTGTCTCTCACTTGTGTGTTAATTATTCAGCAGATCAAAATCAATCAGGCTCTTCTGTGGATTGTAAAAGTTGTCCAGCTGATCTTGTCCTTTAACTGGAAGATTGCTGTCTTTGGCAGTGACATAAATTTAGGTATTAAGCACTTTTGTCATAGGCTGTGATGCAGTTGCATCACAATCCAGACTGTCTTAATTATTCTTTACCCCATGTTGCCTGAGGCGGTGACCTCAAAAGCTAAACAAGGTTATGTTTGGCTAGGATGAGAACAGTCAAACAAATTCAGTGCTACAGGAAGTTTTAGTGATTCAGTAGGTGAGGCAACACCCCTGAGTTAATATTTTCCCAGGGCCCCAGTCTGGTAAAAGATGCTGCAGCTTGTGTGACAGCATGTAAAACCAAGATCCTTGGTTTCAGTACAATTCCCAGTAAAAATGAACATGTTAATTCAGGATTCCTGCCCAAGTTCAAATTTTAATGGCTCTATTCTCTACACATTTGTAATTTGTTTTAGTGAAGTCATGTGATTCTCTTGCTCCTGCCCTAAACTGTTAAGTTGTTAAGTTAGTGTTCCAGAGGTGCTAACAATGTTTGCAATTGTCAACAGAATGATTTCTAGAAACAATGGTCCATTTTGAGATCTTTTGAAATCAAGGGAATCTTATTTATGTAAGAAATGTCAGGGCAAAATTGAAAAGCCCCCAGATTTCTTTTTTCTTTATTTTTATATATTTGCTACACGGTTGAGTATGCTCACACTTACATATTTTTATTTTCCACAGGATTCAAGTGCCCTGTATGTTCAAAATTTGTATCTTCTGACGAAATGGATTTACATCTTGTGATGTGTTTGACAAAACCAAGGATAACCTACAATGGTAAGAAAGAAGTAAGCTGATAATTATTTATTCATTTTAAACATTGGTGTGATAATAGTCCTTTACTTAATAAGATATTCTGGTAACTAGTTTGGTGGACTCATTAATTAGGTATTTTTTTTGCTTGTAGTTTGTTTTCTAATTAATTCCTAAGAACTTGGTCTTTGTATACTGCATGCCAAAATAATTTGTCCTGTGTCCTGCAAACATAAAATTATTCTTTTTTGAATGTGTTTATTCCATTTTTTGACTACGGGTCAGTGTGTGTTTATTGCCCAGTGGAGATGTGTATAGTTTACACCTCCTTTCATTTAATGACATCAGGTAGTGAGGTGAGTCCAAGTGAGTCTCCTGGGGACTTTATTAAGGACTGTTACTTGACATGCTCTGCATTTGCACATTATTCAAGAAAATTACATTTTCTGGGAGGAACTAAAGAACTTCTCCTTTTTCATTTGATTCCATATGTGATACTTCATAAAGACTGGCTATATCTTTTTGTTATTTTAATCAAACTGGCCAATATTAAATGAATCACCTGTAGTAGCACTGTTTTTTTCCCCTACTAATAAGCTCTCCTTCTAGACAAGCTTTAATGCAAGGCAAACAGGACTTTTGCCACTGAGTTCAAGCCTTTTTATCACTGTGGCTTAGGCTGACACTCAGTTCTACTGCAAGCACAAAAAAAGGCTTGAGGAAACAAGGAATTAAAAAGTCTTAGTGCCTGCTTTGGCAGAAAATCTTTACAGTGCATCTTCAATGAGATTACTGTTCGCCAGTCATCAGATGTCAGAATAGAATGCAGTTAGAAAGAAATTGTGGAGAGGAGAGGGAGCTGGGCTTTTTTTGCAGGTGAACAGCAAGAAGCTGAAAGTTGGTGCTCACAAATTACATCAGGGAAAAATCTGATTCAGTGTTAAGTAGAAATGTCACATAATGAGAGGGGTCAAGGCACTTGAAGAGGTTGTGCAACCTCCATCCTTCAGCAATTTAGTCTAACTTGGCCATGCTTTAAGTGAGGGGCTGGACCAGAAGACCACCAGAGGTCCCTTCCAACACAGGTTATTTACTAACTAAATAACCTGCAGTGTCACGGGCTCTTTGACCCTCCAGGTACCTTGCTGTTAGGGTATTCTACACTGGACCATTTTATTGAAACAAGTCTTGAAGAATGGTTGGGCCCATCTTATTTTTTGGATACCATAATGCTATCCAAAACTATTGGCTCTTAACTGCAAAAATAATTTGAAATCATATGCTTAGAGTTGCGAAATCCATTTGAAAGCACAGTACTTAGGAAAAGTAAGTATTTCTTTTTTCTTCTGGTGTTACCACAAATGTATTTGAGAAGGTTGACTTCATCTGACAAAGAGGGCTTTTTTTCCTCTTTATTTTTCCTTCTTAAATTCAGGTCTGAGCATTTTCCAAGATAAGGTGTGTACTGAGGGATGTTGGACATTGGAGAGAAGAGAAGCACACTAGTCACCCCAGTCAGGGCAGGAAAATGCACTTGGGATCAGTTAGGGTGGAGCAGGAGGAGGCAGACTGGCAGAGAACAAGCTCTGGCACTAATCCACCTGAGGGGGTGAACACAAATTTGACTGACTGAAATCCTTTTCCCCTGCTGCTTCCTACATGTACATATGAGTGCATTCAGCTGACTGACTTCTGTTTGAAGATATGGTAATTGTATAATGTAACCTCTCAGTATTGTTTGATGTTTGTTTGAATCACAGTGGTGATATATTCTTATTCAGACTCCTTTTTCCATCTTGCATTGTTTCAGCTTACACACTGCTGGTTGGAGCCCCTTTGGGCCATTTTGTTACCTTTGCACAGTTTTTTAAGTCAACAGATGAGCAGAAGAAAATCCTGTGAGTGGCAGCTGAAGACACTCTGGATAATCTGCAGCATGACAAAAGTGGTTGTGGGCAATGCAATAGGAGTTAACAGCAGCTTGTCATCTCTTGCCTTAGGAGTGTCTGCTGTACAGTGAGCCTCAGAAACTGATTCTAGGAAATGGTTATATAAGTGTGAAATAAGGAAACTATCAAATTAGGTAAACTGGTTTGAGAGAGATACGTAGAAGTATGGTCTCATTTTCATGCACACTTCAGAGAAGTGTGCATTGATCCTTGTGGCTCCAGTTGCTTAGTTCCTGGAGTCAGGGACTAAAGGTGAAATTATAGCCTGTAGCTGGCTATTTAAATTACTGCAGCAGCATGAAGAAATTGAGGATATGGCTTCTGAGTTGTGCAGTGCTCAGTTGTTCCTTTGTGTTATAGTTGTGGTCCCTTTAATGAGGCTAATGAAAAAAATTAACTAGCAGGTTGGTAACTTAATGCTGCCATGATTTCAGGCCCAGACCTGCATATGAATGTCTATATGCATGCATTTTTTTTCTTGTCTGTTTTGCTGTTTGTCATCACGAGATCAGTGATGAATCAGCCTTTTTGCCATAGGCCAAGCGCATCTCAAGTTTTGTTTGAGATAAGAAAAGATGCTGCTGTCAACTTTTGATACCTGCTTCCAAAATAGAAGGCATCTCTTCATGTTTTACTTTCTCATTGTTATCTTGGCCTCATGCCATATATACTAGAATAGAGCCAAGCAGGCATCATTTGCTTCTGTTGGTCACTGATATTTCCCAGTCCTGTTACCACTAGAAGGGAAAATATCTTTTTTCTTTTCTTCCTTTTTTTTTTCTCCTCACCTTCTTTTAGCTCTTAGTTTTGTGTTGCAAGGAGTTGAAGAGAGACTTAGACTTTGCAGGTTCAGAAGTATTTAGAGATTGAGCAGTTGGATTGAACTGTGCTTATGTCTAGTTCTGTTCTAGATGTCTTTCCTTATGGTACTGTAAATGTATTAGTTATTTCTAAGAAACACCAGGGAGCAAATTGCATGTATTTTGTCATTCTGAGAAGCCAAACCTTTCTTTTTAAATATGAGTCTGAGGCACGCAGTCTCCCCCAGAAAAATGTTACAAGACTGCCTAGCTGTGATTTGAAGTTTAAATAAATTAATGAGTCCTCCCAGCCAATCTCTAATTGCTTTCTGAGCTACCTTTGTGCATTGCATTTGGCAGTTGAAAGGGTCAGTGAACTGCAAACTCGGGCAGCTGTCTGATTTACATGTGTTTTCTGAAAGAGTGGTCACAAAATTGTCTCAGTTCTATGCTGGAAGTTGTGCTGATTTTCATATAAATATATCAGTATATTTTATTAGCCTTATTCTTTCAAAATCATGTGACTTGTCTGTAACAGAGATCCCATTGCTGACTGAATTAGGCATTTTAAAAGAGCTCTTTCTTTTTTTCTGTGGAACTTTGTTCCACATTCCTTAAACTACTTGTGGTGTTCACACATGAACCAATATTCAGGCATTTTTATACAAAAGCTGGTTAAATTAACGGTATTGTGCAGAAAATATCATGGTGCTTGGTGATGTTGTCTTTAAAAACCTTTCCTAGCAGTTAGCAAATGCTTGCTGAGTTGTTGAGGAGCCAGAGCAGGTCCCATGCACTGGCTAACCACAGGTTGCCAAAAATCAGTTTTTGAAGAAAGTGGGTTACTTGCTAGTTGACAGGGTGGTTTGTTTTTTTGTTTTTTGTTTTTTGTTTTTTGTTTTTTGTTTTTTTTTGAAAGACTGCTAAAATATTGTGTAGCCATACCTAATCCTTTGGGCTTCTCCAGAGTGTTAAATGAGGCTCCTTGCACCATTTTGTTCAAATTTGTCATGGTGACAAGCAGGGAGCCCTCTTAGGGACTGCTCTGTGAAAGGTTTTGCTTAAATTGTAGCCCCATGTTTTGGTCAGATACGGGCAGTGCCTTGGAAGCAACTTACCTTCAACTCCCTGCTGATGATTAAAGGTGCCTGGCAAAGTTTAGATTTTGAATATAATTATTGTGTTGTTGCAATATTAATACAGCTTTTTTCACTGGAAGATGTTCTATAAAAAATTGAGGAGACACAAGAGAGACTCATGACTTTAGATGCTTTGCAACAAACATACCCAGTATCTTCTGATGAAACCCTGCACTTGATTCTGAAATAATTCTGGTTTTCATTTTTAAATTGTTGTGTTGTTTCTCAGCACACTTTGTAAGACTCCATTAGTTTTATTATGACTCGAGGGCCCCTCAGAGGGCAGGGACAGCAGCCTGGCAGCTGGCCAGATGGGGCAGCCAGTGACCCTGCAGGGCTGGGGAGAGCCAGTCAGCTCACTAGGCTGCTTGGCTGGCCTGGCCAGCCGGCCTGTCCTCTTTCAAAAGTTTTGATTGAATTAGCACATTCCTGTGGAATAGTTTGGGTTTCATCAAGTCAGCACTTTCTGTTGGAATGGTGTTCTACTGGAAACTTTCAGAGCTGATCTCCTCAAAGCTGCTCGCTCAGGGGTGCTTCTGCTTTGACATCAGTGCTGCTCTTGCTCAGACTGCTCTGCATTTAATTCACATGTGGCAGTGGGTCTGACTGTTGGCCAGCATATTTACTCAGGTTCGTTTTAAGGGGAAAAGCTTTCACTAGTGTCATTCAGAGAGGAACAATGTTAAGATATCCAGTGCATGAACTGCTGAAGGTTTTTTCCTTACTTGAAGGAAGGACTTTGTAATTTTCTATTTAAGTTACAATAAGTGAATTTTTTGGACCTGTCATTAAAAAACAGCTGGAGATCTGACATCACAGATAGCAGGGATTACAGATATGATTTTATATTGAGTTTATCCAACTTCTTTGAAATGGAGAATTACTGTGTGGAAAACTGTTATAGACAGAATATTAAAAATGAAAGTATGTGTACCAGAAGGAAAAACAGGAGTGGAACTCAATGTGCTCTTCCTCTCTGGCAATGTACTTTGTTTTCTGGGGTGTTTACATCACCAGGCACAAATAGTGGAATGTTCCCATGCTGTCTAACCAAATTCACAAAATCACAGGATATTCTGAGTTGGAAGATACACACAGTTGGGTCATTGAGTCCAACTCCTAAGTGCATGAACCACACAGGGATGGAGTCCACAACCTTGGTGTTATTAGCACCATGTTCTGACCAGCTGAGCTGATCTCAAACTGACTTGGGCCACAACAGTGCAATTGATTCAGATGAGCAAGCATGCAAAGCAGGGTTTTGTCGTGATTTAAACACACTGATTTTTGTTCTAAATTGGTTTCAGGTGTTGGGTCAAGTTTTGTCTTGAGAGGAATGCGTTTCTTGCTGGGGCTGCCATATGCTGAGGCCTGCATGTGAGCAGAATCTTGAGCTGGGATCTGTGTAAGCAATAATCCTTCTAGAGGAGTTGTCAGCATTGAAATGATGGCCATAACATGCATTTTGATCAAGAACAGAGACTTGGATACTGGCATGAGTCACCTAAAGGATTAAATAAAAATATTTTGGAAACATTCTTTGTGAATGGGGCTTACCTAATTTTTAGGTAAATTAAAGTTACAACCTTTGTTGATTGCTGCCTGTTTCAGCATCTTTGCGACAAGATAATTATGCCAGAACTTGTTGAGTTCATATTGCTGGTAGAAGGAAAGAAAAATAGTGCACCTTAACCTAATGTTTGAAGCACCAAAATGCATGATTCTGGTAGTCCTGCCCACTGCAGTGACTTGATTTGCTTGGTCACTTCTGTGCACCAAGGGAGAGTATTCAGCAGGGCTGATGCTCTTGGCTGTTTTGACTGATGCACTCAAAACTTCAGGAATGAAAAGGATTATTAACTTCAAGTTAATTTCTCTGCCACAGTTCCTGAGATCATACCTTGAAAGACCTTGCAAAAGGGCATCTTGCCAGTCTGCCTGGAAAAGCTTAAGCCTTCCTCCTTGTCCTCATCCTTTAATAGGACTAGACTTTTAGCAGAGCAGTACAAAATAATGCTAAGGCAGATCAGTTATTTCATTCCACTTTATCCAAGGTGTAAAATTCTTCATAAAATTTCTTGATTCTGTAATTTTTGAAGTTTAAGAAGATTCCTGGCTAAAAGTTTATAGTTTCTTACTCTGCCCTAGGTGGTTCTGTGCTCTGTCCTCAGGGATGCTGGGGAGGCAGAAGAGCATAGTTTAAAAGGTAGTTTAACAGAACATGTAAAAAGACACCCCCCTGGTTGCAGTTAAACTAGTGCTATTTACTCTTTCTTTTGATCTTATGTTCTCGCGAACATCCTCCAGAATATGTAGGAGGTTCATTCAGTTTCCCCAATGCTTTAAAACTGTTTTCTTCAGTTTTGAAGAAGACTGAAGAAAACAGTTTTTTATACTTTCAACACTGAAAAAAACTGTTTTCTTCAGTCTTGAAAATATAAAAAACGGTTGAACTTTGAGATTTTTTTTTAAAGTGGTGACAGTAGAACATTATTATAGTAAATAAAATTTTCATCTCAGACATTTGCACAGATGTTCTTCTGTAAATTGATATAATACTGACCCAGACTTCAGGAAGAGCAATTATGTTTAAAGTAATGTTTGATTAAAATATATTGACCGGTTTGTACTTTCTGCCTTTAAGAATTGTTGATAATGTTTGGACAAGAGCAGGCTTTTACTGATGTTCACCAGTCTAAGCCAAAGATAGCTACTTGTCCAAACCAGACTGCCAAGAGGAACAGTGGCAAACTTAATTTCTTCCTCCCTTTGTTCAATAAAGCTGTATTTCCTTCTCACCATCCCAAACCTCTCCTTCAGCAGTTTTTGGTGCCTCACAGAAGAGCATCACTGCAAAAGCAGCCTGTTACATTTCAAGTTTGTTGGGAAGGGAGAAGAGTAATGCTGATAAATGTCACTGAATAAGACCATGCTGTAGTTCAACTTGTGCAACCTGTGCCTGCCTAAAGGGAGGAGGTGGGACCTGCTTCAGTGACCCCATTCCAGCCTCAGTCACTGGATGAACTGGGTCAGTCTCTTACAGTGTGGAGTTTCAGCACTTTTAGAAGCTGCAGTCTCTTATCTTTCCTCCACACCCACAAACTGTCAACCCTTTGCTATGGAGCCAGAAAAGTAAGCTGTGTGTTTGTATTGGTGTGGCTGTGAAGAAAGCTCATCAAATGGGAACACAGTGTAACTGACAGGGAAGTACTTTGAATGTCTGGAGCAGCAATTCCCAGAATTGCCGACTGCCCCATTTATCTCTGCAAGATATACTCAAGGAGATGTAGTGGTGGTGGTTGAAGTATCAATATTGCTTCTTGTTTTACTTTGCATGCAAGAGAAATGTGGGCTATAGATTTGTGAAGAAGCTATGACAGCTCACTTTCATGGTTCAGGTTGGAGATGCTCAGTAGATCATGCTGGATTTTCTTTCTACTGTAATGAACTAAAGCGGATATGATTTGATCCTGCTGAGAAGGACACACTGCAGAGATCACACCTATTAATATCTTACACTTTTGTCTGATTTGTTGTGCATGTGACTTACTCTTCTAACAAACCTTTGGGGAGAAATATTTTCCGCATACTTTTCCTTCAGCCAGGCCTAAATCTGCTAGACTGAACTTCCTGTGGCGAAGCCATGGCAAAATAGCTTCAATGTCACCTCATACTTAATTGAGTTCTTGAGAGCAGGACAACATTTTTTTCTCAATACACTGGAATTGCCTGCCTTTAAATGCATACCTGTGCCATGGGAATATTGTGGATAAATACAGTAAAGCTTTTGACAGCTATAGAACAAGCCCACTTGTTTCTGGAAGAAACAGACAAAATGGGATCATTCATGTGCTGAACAGCTCAAGTTATTTCTTTTGCTCATATGCCACTCCTTAACCCCAGACACCGCTATTGCACTGACAGCGCTGCTGAAGTCAAAGAACAGTTCTTGTCCTAGAAAATGACAGACACACGTGTGAAAAGGACAATTGTTGTCCTAGAAAATGACAGCCACACCTGTGAGGCAGGGGACGTGTGCGGGCGCCGCAGGGAGGGGCCGGCCCGGCGCTGCTGCCGTGTGCTGTGCTCCCTTACATAATGGCAGCGCGGGGCCGGGGACGGCTGTGCCCGCCGTGCTGCGAGTGCGCGCCATGTGATGCGGGCAGACGGAGCTACCTTCCACGGCTCGCACTTAATCAGTCTTTAGCTGGAGAGGTCATTCAGAGGATGTCATAAATCGCGTCTGCAACTGCTGCAGTCTTGTGACTGCTGCGAACTTAGCTCCGGGGGAAATAATGCTCCGAGCTTTGCTAGCTTTCTGTGGTAATTCTGCAGTCTTTAAAGCTGATACCCCTAAAACCTTGAGATTTTACTCATTTGCTAGCAGCAGTCTTTTTCTTTTTTTTTTTCTTTTTTTTTCTTTTTTTTTTTTTAGTTGCCCTGTGGAGACAAACCTTGAAAATATCCCCTTTCTAATCATAGAAAATGGATTTCATTTGCTGGATTTTGAAATAATACCCTTGGAAATCATTAGGTCTTAAAAAAATAAATACCAGAGTACATCTCACTGATCTATGTAGGAATTTCATGATATTTCTTTGCCTAAATTTCTCAGTTTTGTAGGAACTAATACAGATTATTTGCAGATCAGGACTTTCTCCCCCCCCCCCAAAAGAAGTATGAAAGAATAAGCTACTCCTTCTGGCTCAGAAACTGCCCCAAGGGCAGATCGATTAGAAACTACTGCCTGAAATGTCATTTGCAATTTATTTTTTTTCTTCAGATTAAAATCTTGCTTTAAAACCTGCTGCCCTTTGATTGCTTAAATAGTCCTGTGCTTCTGAGCTGCAGACTCACCTTTCAAAGCACAAAAGAAGTCAGTCCAGCTTTTGTAGGGGATTCCAGTGATAAAACAAGGCAAACTCTTCAGAAACAAGCTGGGTGAGAGCACTGCTAGTGTGATAGAGTACTCTCACTTCTAAACTGGGGATTCTTATCACTGCTTACACTGGGGAAAGATTACCAGCTTCTAGTTTCTACTCTAGTTTCTAGTATTTTTAACAAAATCCAGTGATTCTAGAACAGGATGTAAAACACCTACTGGCATAGGTACAAAATACTAGACTTTCCTATTCTGTCCTCCCTGGGGGAACCTCTTTGCTCCCCAAAGTTTGCATGATTTTGTCTCACATGGCTATAGATTTGCTCAGCTTCAGAAATAACCCCAAGTTCTAACACTCAGCTGAAACATGAGAAACTTCACTGGTGTTTAGTGCTGAATTATATTAACACTCATGAAACCTTGTTAAAACTTCCTCATAAAAACATCAACTTCCATTTTAACCCTGCACTACCACCTTATCTGTAATTTAAACCATTATCAGATTTTCCTAATTTTGACCATGTTCCTCATGCCCTCCTTCCTTGTGTGAAGTTTAATTAGGTACTATTGATATGTATTGTTAGGTATTTGATGGTCCCTGTGTAGCTAAGCAGGAATGTAATATTCACTGTTAGTTTTTAGCCCATAAATAATGTTTATTTGTTTGGAATGAAGAGGTGGTGGAAGGAATTGTTTGGTTAACACTTACCTTTTTTCTTCTCCCAGTTCCCAGGAAGTCTATTTTAATCTATGGCTTTATTAGCTGAAATTATGTCATAATGATGTTCAATAGTTTTGGAAACGTCTAAATTGAAAAACAGAAGGAGAAGAATAAAACTTTAAATGGCTGTTGAAATACACAGCCAGATTATGGGCATGTAACTTGGAACAAATACTGGAGAAGTGTCTTTGGGGACGTTTGGTTTTTTAAACACATCTTCCATATTAACCTTTTTGTGTTATTGTTTGTGAATTATCATGATTACTGAGTACTGTTGAAATTGTTCTTGTTTTTTATTTCACTTAGTCACTTTAAAATTTAAAGGAAGGTCTATTGATGATTTTTTTTGTTTGTTTGTTTGTTTTTTTGTTTTGATTTTGGTTTTTGTTTGAGTTTTTTTTTCCATCCTCTTGCAATTCAATACCTACATACTCAGTATCTCACTGGGATAGTAATAACCTGTAGATACCTGTTAGCACCAGAAATACTGTATCTCTATGCTTGCTGCAATAAATTAGAATACTGGCTAATGGGTTAGTGTAGAGTAGAAAAACTGAGATAACTTTGAAAACACTGACTCAATATCTGATGTTATCAGAACCTTTGCATTCAGACATGTTTTGCATTCCATCTATATCACAAGGATAATTGCATTTAAAATAGGAATAGCTTGTAAAAAGCAGTCTGTCTGCTGCAAACAGAAAAGACAGACAAGTAAAAATTATGCAGTAATTTATATCCTTGTCCCGTGTATGTGTGTTAACACCAAAAATTGTGTTAATCTGGAGAAGGCTGATCTAGAGCCTGCTGGGAAAAGTACCTTCTAGGCCTCGCACCTGGCACTGGGGTTAATAAGCCAGACTTCATGCACGCTGGGTTTTGGCACCAGTGTTTTCATTGTCTGTTGCTTGGTAATGCATCCTATCTTCCCTAAGAATAGTGTCTTAGTCACACACACCTGCTTTTTCTCCCCCCCTCCTGTTTTACCTTAGGCTCATAGTTTCATCTTTCATGCCATCTCCCTGTGCACTCATTTTGCATCAGATCAAACCAAACTCCTCTGCTTGCAATGAGTCAGTTACTTGGCCAATGTTAAAAGACTGGAAAAAAGATTTGGCAAAGCTTATTGTGCTTAGGGCACCTGCAGGAAGCCTGGAATAAGAACCTGAAGAAGGACAAAGTGAACAAAACATGGAATCAAATCCTTCATCCAACTTCAAAACAAGTCACCATTAAAGTAACCCATATTCCCCAGACTAATAGGATAGATAACTTCATCTGAGCTGCTTCTCTTCATCCCCTCTCTGCCTCTGTTGTTCAGGGACACTTCCTGCCCTACCCTTCTGTGAAGCTTTCTAATGTGCTTGTTTTCTCTGTCATGTGAGAGTTCCCATGCATTTCATTAGGTCAGTGTGTCCCCATCACACTCCTAGTTCATTGCAAACCATGAAGAATGAAACATCTTATTTGAAAATCTTTGCAATGCAATTTCTCTGGCTTCTGGCTGTAATTTCAGTGATCGTAACGACTGAAGATTTGCCATTTGGAAAACTTTTCTCTGCACTTTTAAGTCTTCTGTTACATTGGGGATAAAACAAATATAGTCACTTAAAGAAGCTGACAAAGCAAAAGGGATTTCCCAAACTCAGTGGGGATCTTTGAGAACTGCCACATCAACATCCTGCACTTGTGAGATCTTATCCAACTTAGATCTTTCCTTCAGCTTGATCAGACTGTCATCTTCTATTGTTTCTAATGCCACATCCGTGCTCTGCCTTACCTGCTAAGTTTTTAAGAACATTGTTGGTGATAACATCCAGTCTTGATTTGCAAAAGTTGCTCATTTTAACAGACTTACAGCATCTGAGTGAAATATTCCTTCTGACTGTAAAGTTGTGGAAAGAGACCTGTTTCTGCACTGTCTTTGGAAGGAATTCTTCACCCTTCCCCTGACCACAGTGGTAGCTTTTCTTCATGAAATCATTAACTCAGATACCCAAGTGATTTACTGCCAGAAGAACCTTATATAGATAAATATTCTTGGGGTTATATGCCTTGGTGGGGTTGAGTTTTTTTTTTGTTTTTTGTTTTTTTTTTTTTTTTGTGGGGTTTTTTTGGGGTTTTTTTTGGGGGGGTTTGTTTTGGTTAATTGGTTGAGTGATTGGGGTTTGTTTTGGTGTGTTTGGGTTTATGTTTGTTTGGGTTTCGGTTTTGGTGTTTTTTTACCTTTGGTAAAGAAGTTATCTGCTATGCAAGGCAAGCTGGAATTCAGGTCTCTCATTTTTCTTGAGTGTACCCTGCATGGTAACCCTGCCTGTTGCTTAAGCAGAAACTGTATAGTTCACCCACTTTTGTACTGGATTTCTGGCCTGCAGTCCCAAGTTTTCAATAGACCTAAGTTGATTTTTTCATCTGTCATAGCAGTTTCTTGGTACTGATATAGATTGGTGGGTATGCATAAGCAGCACTTAAATATTTTGCCTTGTTTTACTCCTGAACAACCAAAAATGATAAAAGATCTGCATGTGTGGATCCCACACTTCTATTCATTCTTGCCTGCTTCTGTAAGTTACTTTCATCCCAGCTCTATTCTATCTCCAGCTCCCTGGAAGAAAGGATCCTCTCTAAATGCAGCAGACTCTGTCAGCAATACAATCTGGTTGCTTCTGGCCATTTAATCAACCACTCCTCCTTTTGTAGCATGCTTGTGGTGCAAGATCCTTTTTGATGGTAAACTCAGCCTTGAGAAGTGTAAATCATTCTTCCCTCATGGAGCCAAGGAGGATGTATTCCCCAAGTGATCCTTTCTTTACGCTGTTTCCTAAGGTATCTTGTTTTGCTGCTGTTTTGTTTCTTGTGGGTTTGCCCCTTTACATGCTGCTTTTAACTCCTGACATTCAAGATTAACACTCGATAACCTGAGAGGTCATGTAATACTGGTGAAAACCCAAGAAAACAGCCTGAAGGCAGCTTCCTTATTCCATGTGCTGCTGTGAGCAGCTTTGTTTCAGGCAGCATGTGCTAGGGCACACCGTTCATGGTGAGATTTCACATGGGGCACAAGTTTGCTATGGCTGCATTCAAGAATTTTTCACTCGGTCAGCTTCTGAGAAGACAAGATTTAAAGTATTGTCCCCCAGAAGCAAGAGGAGATTGCTTCTGATAGGAGAGGGGTAAGCCTCAGGACAAAATACATCATGCCAAGGAAGATACTTCAAGAATTAGGTACCCCTTGGGTCATCCAAAAAACAAATATATGTCAGCTCACTTGAAGTGCCTTAGTACAAGATGGATAAGGCTTGTAAAAAGGCAAAAAGTCTTTTTACATCATGTTCTGGAGGACAAGACTGTTTATTTGTGGTTCAGTTGTGAACAGGTGCAGCTCTTTGGCTGATACCTAGACTAAAATTTGGCAATTTAAAGACATAGTACTTACAAATGTGGTGAATGGAATTTATCTTTAGTAGTCAGTGCAACAGGAGAAACTTATTTAGCTATCTTGAGATTATTTAAAGTCCAAAGGAATCTTAAACTGCAAGAAGGCTGATTAAACAGACATTGGAAAGACTGAAGCAGAAGTTTTAGAGTAAATCAGATAATTGTATTGAGAGCAAATCTTGAATCACTATGGAAAGGCATAGTCACTAGCAGTAAGTCTCAAGATGGGAGGACAAGACATTTCATGGCCACTTACTTGGGCTAATAGAATTTATCTAGTATGAATACCTATTTCACCCCAACAGTCTCTGTCAGCAGTGTAATATGGACTGTGAAAGCTGGTACACTGATAACAACAGCACAGGAATGGATGTGGATGCTTGGAAGTGAGGAGCTTTATTTCTCTGACTGCTTGGCCTTTTTTTTGCAAAGCATAGCTTTCCACTGGGAGCCCCAAGATGCAAACTTGACTTTGTCTGCAAGCAAGATACCTTAATTGGACATTGTATCAAACCTGTATTATTTATACTTGGGATTTAAATTTTGGGTTTTATTGAACCATAACTTGTACTGGCACCCTGTATCATATAGCTCCAGCTGGGTTTCCCTTGTCACTGAAGCTAAATCTCTCTACAGAAGAACTCAGTTTTCTTCAGCATGCAAATCCTTCTGCCTTCTGTGTTAATTAGCTACCTGGATACAATTCTGTTTAGGTAAACTACGACTACACACACTGACTTTTTGACTCGTGCTCGCTTAAATGTATTTCTGTCACTACTGTTTCAGTTTTATCTTTATCTCACCAGAAGTGTTTTTCTCTACCATAGACCCGATTGTTATCTGTCTGAACAGGAAGCATCTAGCTATTTCTCAGAATTTACTAAGCTCAGAATGTCCCACAAAAATTTAAATCCATTTGTTCAAATGTGGGTTAGCTAAGAAACAATGACACTTCTGTAGCCATCTCCTTCTATCTCAGCCTGTTGTTGCTACACAGGTATTGCCACTTAGGCCTAATTCTGCAAATATTTTTCTTGTGGTGTGACTTTCCCTTTGTTTTGCAAACTCCCTCGTCTTTACTTTTGTGTTTTAAGAACAGGGAGCACCAAAGACTATAGACAATGTGTGTGCAGGAAGTCTTTCATGATGGATATCTGTTTGTACATAGCTATCTCAGTCCTGGACCAACACTGAGCAGCGTGAGAGGGATGGGGAAAACAAGGATAAGACTTGGACTTTGAGTAGGAGATTGTAAAGGGCTGCAGTGTGGCAAGGGCTGAAGAGTGAGATGCTGAAAAGCATCAAGCACTTTGTCAGTTTTTGATGAAGTGTCACGTTTGTTGCAGCTTGTTAGCTTGCTTTGGAGAGGTTTAGTTCTTGTATATTGGGGCTGGGAAGGTATTTGTGGCTTGCTTAAGTTCTAGGTATTACCATATGAGTCATGCAGTGCTGTTTGGGGTGATTGTATGCACAAAAAGTTACCACCTGTGCTTGTTTGATTAGCACAAGGGTATTGGGTTTTTTCAGCAGCATGGAAGGGAATTTGGATTTAAGTTATTGACATGCTCAACTTTGTAGTGTTGTGAATCCTGAAGACTGCTTAGCTGTGGTACAAGTTAAAATATTGAATGTTAAATATCTTCCCTTTTAAATTTGATCCAGAGGAGGTGGTTTATACTAGAGCAAAGAGAAATCTTTCTAGTTAGAAACCCACTGCTTCTTCACTACCCTGCTGAGGGTAGTGCATTTCCACTTCTGGCTGTGAAGGCACAACCTTCATAGGTGAACTGAGCTAATGGCTTCAGCTCTGCCTTGCTCAGTCTGCTGACTGACCCTCTAGCTGTGAAAGCTGAGTGGCAAAATAAGCATAAGCAGTGACAACTGAATTATGTTCCTCCTTCTGTTGGGAGCTCTGAGCACTTAAGAATCATCTTTCCTTCAGAGTGTCTTTCTGCCTCAACTTTTGAGCAGCAGTGGATGGCTGACCTGGTCAGACCAAGGCTGACCAAGAATGATCCCTAGAGAATCAAGGGTATTCCTCTTGTGGCAGGGAGAATACTAAAAACCAGCTGTAATGTTAAAGAAACTGCTGGCTCTCCTAGTGCTTAGTGTGCACTGGGAAGGACAGGTTTTGCTTGCAGTCAGTACCAGTTTGCAAAGCTCAGTCACTGAGCTACATGAGGAAAGCACTTCCTGTGCATAGTAGTTTTCTTTCCATTCCAGTGTCTACTTCTCCCAAGGACATTAACCCCATATAAGAAGGCTGTCCATATTATTTGTATCAGATAGTTTAAAATATTTCTCTCTTCCTCCTTCCTCCAGTGCCTGATTTGCAGCAGAAAATGGAATGAGATGATGGAGGGCAGGAGGAGTGGTAGAAAATCCAGGTCTAGAGAGAGCACATTTTAGGGAAAATGAGTGTGAAGAGGAGGAAAGCATAGTAAGAAATAGCCAGAAGGAAATGGAGAGGGAGAAAAACAGATGTGACAGAAGCCATAAAGATTTAGTAAATTAATTCAGTAACATTTAATAAGTGTGTAATCACATACACACATGCTTCCTGCCTGCTGAATAGTAAGGTACCTGTAGAAATGTGTAGGTCCTCCTTGACTCCTTGTGATATCAGCAAAATTGTAAATTTTGCAATATGGATGAATTCAAGCTCTACATCTGAACAAATATATTGGTTTCTAGATGTCTAGAGCTCTGCATACTCCATGTAAAAGCATGCAGAGAGTCTCTAGTACTTTACTAGGACAGTTTTTAGTCATCAGCTTCAAAACAAATACATGGTAATATGTAGTATTTAATAAAGTTTCATCAATATTTTTAATGGCTGATGTTTTACAATTTTAGTGTCAATGCTGTTCAAAAGGTATGTTTCAATTAAGTTTCAGTGTTCCTGAAAGGCTTGATCTTTGTGGTGTCCTTCACTAGTAAGCTACTTGTGATGGCAGCTTCCATGGATGTTTAAGGTTTTAAATTTTAGAAAAAATACAGACATTTTCAAAAATTGTCAATCTGAATTGGGTCAAGGTGTTTCTAACTTAGTGTTCTGTTTCCAGTGAATGCCCAGAGTGAAGTAAAATACTGCAGCTATAAAGTGATAGCTCCCAAAATATATTGACATCTCCATGATTTGTGACTTCAAGTTTCTTGAGCCTAGGGCTATATCTGGCTGTGGTTTAAAAGGCAAAACAAAAAGCATCAGCACAGATTTTAATTACCTTATCCAGACGGTATGCAGTGCATACACTTTTGCAGTCCTCAGTTTAAAGACACTTTAATCACAGATATTGCCTATAATCCTAATCATGGCTGAGGTAGTGGCTTCCATAATTATTAGATACCTTTTCAAAAGTTCTGAGAAAAGTTTTTAAATGCTAAAGTATGTGCAAAATTGCCAGAATGCCTGTTTTTAAATCCTCTACTGCCTATTTTGCTATAAATGCAGAAATGCCACAGAATTTATTTTCCAGTCAAGATAAAAGCAGAAGCTTAGGAGGAAAAATTACTGACAACCCCAAGTTAAAACAGTAGTAACCAGGGATAGAGGAGAAGAGGAAGAAGTAGTTGAGCAGACTCAGGAGGGAAAGGCTATGCTCTTTTGCAAGATTTCATCTTTAACACCAGTCTTTGGCTAGTGAGTACTCGCTCAAGTAGCTGGGAAGGTGGAGAGCGTTTACCTCCTATGAGGGCAGTGCACTTGGATGTGGGGTGTGGTATTTGTCTGTGTCCCCACATGTGAGTGAAATGGAAAAATGTGGCTTATTTCCTCTTCCCACTTTAATTTAGGTAATACACTGATATAAATGTTTTAATCATAAAATTGATGAAGTTTTAAGCTACTTTACTCCTTCTTTTGGTTTGTGTCTTTTGTTGTTGGTTTGGGTTTTTTAAGGGAAAATTTTTAGAATAAAATGTATCTGCTGAATCACTGCTGCAGGAAAAGGTGAAAACAAAAAACCTCTTCAGACTGCAGTAGTTCTGTGCAAAATGATATACAGATTTTTCTGTAACAGGTATGTTTAAAAGTCATTGTTAAATGGCCCTTAAACTGACTTGCATCTGATACAAGCCAGTATGTTGGTGTAGGAGAGTGCAGAACAAATTCTGACCAGATCCGGGTCTAACTGGATTATTCATTCCTTTTTCTTTGTCTGAGATTGATGATCCAAATCACCTAAAATGGTCAAAAGGAAGTCAGATCTAAGGTGTCATAAGTCTGTGAAGGATTGGTTTTGCTGTCATCACTCTATGTGTGTAATTAACTATAAGCTTAATTATATGGGTTTGGAGTATGTTAATGTGCAAGTTACACCTGGGCATTTAGAGCAGTTATTTTTTTGCACTCAGTATTTATGCACAAGAGCCTTAGGTAGGATTCATGAGGTTTGCACAAGTAGGGAATGCTGATTCCTCATTATTGCAGAGGAAGAGGAGCATGGAGACCTGTTAACACAGCCTCTCCTGCAGGGATGGCAGAGCTGCACTGTGTTTCTGAGTCTGCTCTGTGCCAGCAGCAGCTCCCCCTGGCCTGACTGGGCAGAGCCCTGTGTGTGCTGGTGCCTCGTCCCAGTTGGAAAGCCTGGGGTGGAGCCAGGGAGGGCAGCACGCTGTTTGCCAGGGACTTGTGCAGGAGGGCCAGCACTGGCAAAAGGGAGAGTTCAGGAACACTGGAGGGAAAATAAAAGGAGTGTCAGACACTTACGCCAGGGCTGGTGGGAGGTACAAATGTTTGAATTGGCATCACGCCCTAATGTTAGCCAAAAGGTGCAGAACCTTGTTAAATTGCTCAGTGGGAGTTCAGACCCAAGCATTGTGCAGTCTGGGGAGTGCAGGATAAGCCAGGCATGTACAATAGAGAACGATGGGAAAGCTGTTCACAGGAATGCTTTCTTTTATAAACTGTGTTTTTATCGGACAGCTTTTCAATTTCTCTTATCAAAGCTTGACTAAATGCTTCCCTCTTGAGAGTGCTTGAGGGAGTGAGACTGGGATTTAATTCACTAGAGATATCTTAGTACCATTTTGGTTTGGGTAGCAGCTGCTGATCTGATAAAGGGACTCTGTGGAAAAAGTTACTTTTATTAAGTATGCTCTGTATGTATGATAGATGCCTGAATTATTAATGGTGCTGCTTCCTACAACCTAACTGTGAGAAGAGAACTGCTCACAGGAGTTCTTGTAAAGTTTTGCAAAGAGGTGTTCTAAGAGGATGAAGTCTGACAGCATCAGACAAAGATTGATATCTCTGTAGCCAGACAATGTCTGGAGAGTATTTGCTTCCTGGTCAGACATTAGAATACCTTTGTATTAAAAAACCCCAAGCAATCAAATACCAAAATCCAACCTCAAGGAAGTATTTATCCTTAGCTCCCTCTTCTGGGCAAGTTGACAGGTAAGAGTTCTTAAAATATTTTCTATTGTTTTAAATTACATTGTCTCCCTAGTATTTCTAATCTTCTGAGAAGCTTACAGTTTCTGATTGAACAACAGGAGTTTACTGAGCCTAAAATACATTTTAAAATTTTCTTTGTTGTGCTGGATGTATATTGTTTATATTTTTGTTTGAATAGTTTTCTTTATAATAGTTCACTTCATGCAAGATGTTTTTCACATCTCCATCATGGTGCTGCACATGTGGCATTATACAGGATTTTTAGAATAACCAGTGAATGTAGTGGAGACTGAAATAAGCACTGCTTTAGAACCTCAAGCACCTGCAAGACAGCTGACTGTCATTTGATGGAAACAATGTAGACCTAATTTCCTTTTACTTTCTTGCTGCCATGGTAGCTTTCTAGTAGTCCGTCATTCTCTGTATTTGGAATGCCAGTGGTGATGGAGCCACAGGAGAGAACAGCCCAGAGCTGCTGGTTTCTCAGTCATGGCTGCAAAAGGTACTCTCCATAAGCAGTCACTCAAGGTGCCTTTTGGCAATGAAGAGGAAGCTTTTCCCATGAAACCATGGAAACTTGAACATGTGGACTTACTTTGCCAAGTGTGCACCTTTCTGATCTGCCAGTTTGGTTGCTATGTAGTCTCTTGTTGGGAGTGCCCTGTGGAGTGTGAGGTTGTGTCTAACAGGGATTTCTAATCTGCATCTGGCAAACAGGGCCTTATGTGATCTTCTGTTTGTGCTATGACTGAATTGTGCATCCCACATTCTGGCTAAGAGAAGTGTCCAAGAGAGAAGGTTTTTATTAAAAATAATATGTTTTCCCAGAAACTTCTTAGTGAAAGCCAACTCTTCTGCATTCCTAGTAATTTACTTTTTCCTCCTTTTTTCTCAGACTTGGTAATGCTGCAAAAAATTCAGTCTCCAGGACTCATTGGAGCTATACAGCAGTGACCTTTCCTTCATGGAAATCTCACATTCCTACAGTTGGCAGTTTCATACTTTACACTGAGAAAAAGGTGGATGGGATGTAGAACATGCTAGTGTGGTGAGAAGAAGTTGAAGGTGTGAAATATGAGTTACCAGCAAGGCTGGTGGAAGAAAGCCAGATGTATACAAGAGAGATGAGTAGGAGAGTAGAAAAATCAAATGACAGGCTAAGTGTTTAGAAGCTACCTAGTTATTTACCTACAGTGCCTTGTCAGAGAAATGTTACATTCAGGCTTGAACTTCCAAGTTAAAAACTGAGCATGGGTTCTCCTGAATCTTCAGTCAGTTGGTGTGTCACTGATCTTTGCCTTTCTGCAGGACAAAAGATATCTTCTATGGCTGTCCATGATGTTCTGAATAAAGAACATTTTGCTTGTAGTAGTCTGATTCTTAACCCTTTCACTTTGTGCTCTTTCCCCAGAGGATGTGCTGAGTAAAGACGCTGGGGAGTGTGCAATATGCCTGGAAGAGCTGCAGCAAGGAGATACTATAGCACGGCTGCCTTGCCTCTGCATATATCATAAAGGGCAAGTATTCTTTACTGGAATGGATGTAAAATTCACAAGGTTGCATTTATGGGTAACTCTTCTTAAGGGGTGCCTAAAGAAGTGCTTAAACTTAGTTGCTTTTTTGCATTTAAAAATAACAAAGAAACAGCAGTAGCAGCCTTAAAGTTGTTTTTTAAATTATATGTTTCTGCATCTATACCAAATGCATTTGAAGTTCATTTTCCCTGCTACAAACTCCTCATTCTTGGAAAATCACCTGGATGGGGAAGGAATGTGTATCATGGCTGAGGAGTTAGGTCATATGGGCTTAAGTTTCGTCAAATGCTAATAGAGTTGGGCAGAGAGGGGAGGGGATTGGTTTTTTAACCTCTTTCATATTGTTTTTTCATAAGTGTCTGTACTTTACAGAAGGTAAAATGTCAGTGAATGATACAAGCAAGATGATGTTAGTAGCTAATTAACCTGTGTATGAAGTCTGTAATTTGTAAAATGTTTCCTTAGAAAATTTTAACACTTAAGAAATTTAGGTTTTCAACACTGTTTAATACCCAAGTATTACTGTAGTTTGGGGTTATTAATTTTTCCAGTGATGTGTGCATATGTATATACTTCTTTGTATAATATAAAATTCTACTAGCCATTGAAATGGAGAAACCAATTTATATTCATATCCTACTGCTAAATATTACTTGTATTCATGTCAATTGTTCTCATTTTTGTCATGTATCCAACAGCTGCATAGATGAATGGTTTGAAGTAAATAGATCTTGCCCTGAGCATCCATCAGATTAAGACAAGACTCATATTTTTAGGTAATGTTTATTTATGTTCCAACAATAAATATCTTGACTACCTGAAATCACTGTACTATTTCTTTTTAATTGTGAATTTACTACTGTGTCTCAGAACTACAATATTAATCAGTAAGAATTGATGTATATTGCAATATAGGCAGAAGGTTTCTACATCCTTGCATGGCATGGTCTTTCCAGTTTTAGTACTGGAAAGTGGCAAGTCAGTGTCAAGAAACCTTTAGCATTAACTTTCTAAGAGGATTTTTCCATAGAAATGAAACAAAATTAAAATAATACAACTGTGTCATTTTGGATTGTTCTGTGAGTACTGACATGTATTTCTGACAGAAGTCTTTTGGAATCATATGAAAAGGTTGAAACTAGGTATTTTCAAAACTACCTTAATGTTAATGCATTCCAGAATGTTTAAAGCATATAAATAAATGAAAAATGTTGACATGCTTCTATCCCATCTCACAGAAGTTTGCATTTTTCCAGCTTATGTTTTGTGTTAATGGTTGCAGATCTGCAATCTCTGTTAAAAGTTTAAAGCTTTATTCTTTAGTTGACTGACTCAGAAACTTTAAGTTACATTAAATAATTGCCCCTAAGCATTGCAAAGCACATCAACAATCACAATTCTTAGAGAAATAGAGATATCTGAAATCCTATCTGGTAGCTGAGAGTTTGGTTTTGTTGTTCTGAAGGAAATGAAAAATAAAAAATCTGAAGTATTCATGACTAGCATTTATTTGTGCATTTGTTTCATGTTGCTTCGTGTGCCTGTGTTGTAGGGCTAGCAAAGAAAACCTCAAGGAAGATATCCTGCTACTGAGATAACTGTTTTGATCTCAGGCCAGTGTTAGCCAAAATTAATAACCAAACACATTTCCTATATTGCCCCCAGTCTCTGGTTGTGGCAGAAGGCTGCATGCTGTTCATGAACACCTGTGTCTCTGTACATGCTCATGGCTGTCCAGCCTCATGTTAAATTCTATTTGCTTTTTCCACAGCAGGGATGGTGATAACTGGGGACTTAGGAAAAAAGGGGAGGAAAACTCAGTTGTTGTGCTCATGCT
Source organism: Zonotrichia albicollis (assembly GCF_047830755.1). Lineage (NCBI taxonomy): Eukaryota > Metazoa > Chordata > Aves > Passeriformes > Passerellidae > Zonotrichia > Zonotrichia albicollis. The sequence continues at coordinate 42,822,357 of NC_133819.1, read as the reverse complement.
GTTTGAATGGTTTCTGTACTGAAATAATGGTATTTTCTCCTCTGCTTTTCCAACAGCTGCTTCCACTGATCAGAAAACATAGGAGATGTGAGGTTCTCTTGCTGAACACAGCGTGCCTGGCTTGAGACTTAGTTCTTTGTGGCTGAAAAAGGCAAAGATGGACAGTGACACGGAGAAAGCATTGCAGACACCGTTACTTGACAGTAGTGCTCAGTATACCAAACACTCATGCAAAGGACACACAGGGATTTTGAAAATGCTGCACATCCTGTAACAATCGACTCCCCAGAGACATTACTGACACTGTTTTGTATCGAAGGCCAAAGTTCCAAATTTCAGCCTAACTTCTGGTTCTGTGAAGAAGCGAGTTATTGGACATGTTTCCTACTGCCTCCAGTGGAAGTGGAGACGTTCGATACGTGCTCTCTGAGACCCTCGCAGGGGAATGGCCCCAGATCGGAGTGGGAACGTTTTCACCTTCTCGTTGGCTGAAGAACAGTACATGGCAAACTAAATAAAATCTAACAGTGTGACCTTAATTTACTGAATTCACACCCTGTTTTACGTTCTTCACTTTTTTCAAGAACAGAAAACATAACCCGCTCTGTGTAGGAATACTGTATTTCAAAGTTTTGTAACTAAACCTTTGTCACAATGCAGTCCAAAGAGTAAAACCAAGACAGGTAACTAATTTATATTGATCAAGCTACAGAGATTGTTGAAATCTGCACATTGTATTGCTATTTAAGTAACTAAAACGTCTCTTTTATTGCTCATGAGTCAAAATGACAGAAAGAAATGCAGCAAAGCAAAATCTTACAGCTATGCAACTTTTTTTAAAATAGGAAAAAGAAATGAATTACCAATTTTAAGTGCTGCCAGTTAAGGTAATTTGTTTAACGGGTATTTTTTTAAAGATGTTTCAGGTAATTATTTTATTGTACTACTCTCATCTCCAGGCTGCCTCCTGAGGTGTAAATGAATAACTGCAAGTGTGGGCATGGGGAGAGGTTTTTATAGGCATGGGTGAGATTACATCGAGATGGGATTTGTGTTTATTTGTTGAACATGCGCAAGTTCATGTTTCCTTGTTTGAATGTGTTTTTTGGTCGCAGGATCTGTAGTACATTGCATCTAAACCCTTGGTGTCTTCGTGTGGAGACCACCATTTGACAGTGTGGGTTTTTGTTTAGTTTGGGTTTTTTCTATCTTTTTTTTTAATTCATCTGCATTTGTTTAATTTATTATTATTTTACTGTATTATATTGGTATACCAGAGCTCCACAAAACGCAGGTTGTCTCTGGGTGGATACACCAAGTAAAACTGTGGATATGTATTAGTTCCCACAAAGTATCACAGTTAAAATTGATTTTTTTTTTTAAAGACAATGAACTGGAACAGATATCAGGGTTTAGAAGCATACTTTTTATATCGAGAACTAATTGTAGTAGTTTCTGAATTTCACAACACAGGGAAGAGTTTATGAATATTTATTAGCAACAGTATTCTTAGTGAGTTTCAATGGCTACAATAAGTTGCACAACACTTCAGACTTTTTTTCTTGTACATAAATAATTCTGGTTGGGTTCTGGTTTTTTTTGTTTTGTTTGTTTGTTTTGTTTAAGTACACATTTCTCTCTGTTGCTGCTGTGATTATATCAAAAAGGGCAAAGAACAGGAGCAACTACTGTCGGGAGAAGAAGTGCAGTTAATGTTCTTAAACTCTCCCATCTTGCTGGAATAGCAGTTCTTCCCTTGATAACATTTTCTCCTGAATGTTGCTCTGTAAAATGCCTTTGTTGCGCTGCAAATCTAAAGGAGTCCAAACTAGATAATTGTCATAATTGCCAGTGCAGTTTCTATACTTTTGGGCTTGCATCACTGGTTTCAGCTGAACCTGTAAGCTATGGGGCCCTGTTGAGTTCTCTTTTTCAGTGGGAGCAGAATCATTTTGTCACACATTTGATTCTGTAGTCACATCAAATGTACAGTCATTCCCTGTACAGAGTCCTTTTTTGATGAGAATATTTGTGTTGCCTTGTATTATCTTGGGGGAGGGAGGGAGGGGATGTGGAACTACAGCACCTGTGATACTCAAATAGTGGTGTTGCCTGCAGGCCCATTTTCCCAATGTTTTAAACTCCTGATATCTTCTGAAAGTAAAACTTTTCCATTTGCATTGATTTAATGTTTACTGTTGGCTTCATGCCTGCAGAAACTCACCTGTAGCCATGTAAAGGGGGTAGGTCAGTGTTTTGATGTCCTGTGCTCTGAGGTCATAGATAGTCTGGCTTGAGGGTTAAGTACGTAAATACAAGAAACATAAATCTGTGTGCAACTTGAGCTCGGTTTTGGTAGTTCATACTTCTAGTTCACTTACTGTTTCCTCAAAACCCTTCAGCTTCTGTATTCAGATGGAAGTAGCTGATTTAAAGACCCAGCAGTTGGGACTGTTGTCCCATGTTTAGGAACAGTGTTGGAAAAGCAGGTCACTAGCTATTGCACTGGTGAAGTTTTTGCAGGCAAGAGTCCATGGCTGCTTCCATCAGCACAGTAGAGCAGCAGTTGCTTGGATTATTTGAGGAACTGATACAAGGTGAGCTTTACTTTGATGTTCTTGGTATCCACAAATCTCTTCTTAAAGACAATGGGAGGTTTTCTTGTATCAAAACCTGTAAGACAGACCAAGCCTGGAATGACCCTGGAAGCATGAGTGATGCTTGGGTTTGAAAACACCAGTGGAAACTCACCTAGGTACGCTTTCTGTCACCATCAGCTGGTGATGACCATGCTGTAGGCACAGCTCTAGTCACAGACAACACCTTCATTTTGAAAATGTCCTCACAGGGGTGTCAACTCATTGTGCTTCAGAAGGGAAAAATAAACACCAAACAAGTCCTGTATCTCAAACAAGGAACACCACACTTGTCCACAAGAAGCAATAACTTCAATTTCGGTGCAATATGCTTCTTTGCCTGTAAATATCTTGAGATTGCCAATTCTGTGCTGTTTCAGAGTATTTTCTGTCATCTGGCCTATATCTTCCCTAAGTATGTAAGGGTGTGAAATAATTCCCATACTCAGGTCTGCCATAAACATGCTGCTTGCCAGCAGGGGAAGAGTAGATTTGACACTGTCTTGAAATGTGCGATTTTTCTGAACTTGTAACATACCCATGTCTCTTCAGTAGCAGCTCGTGTTTTGAAGTTCATAGTGGAGGTGGCTGTGAGTTGGTTTGTATTTAACCATACCCCGTACAATAACAAGGGAGTCAAGACTGCTGTCAGCACAGGGCACCCTTTGTCCTGGCTCTTACAAGTCAGTATATATATAATGCTTCCCTTTGGAAGGAGGTAGCTCATTTTTTTGCAGTGTGTACATTCAGCAATGAGTTGAGCAGGATGTAAAAGCAAAAATACGAAGCACACCACAAATTATTGGTATTTTAATTTTGGGAGGGACAAAGCTAAAAACAGATGGTCTTATTTGTAGTCAAGTTAGCTGTCATAATCAAGGGGAAGTGTACTGGGGTATTTTGGAAGGGAAAACATGTAGGGTATGTACAAAAATGTGGGTGGATACTTGTGACCTTGGTTTTTTTCCCTGCTTCTCCTCTTATGATGTAAAGGGGGTTTATGACTGAATCTCAAGATTTATACATTTATCCTACTTCTTAATTTTAGGAGCACTGGGTTTTTAATTAAGCCTTGCTGAAAGGCTGGAGAGCTGATACAACAGACTCCCAGGAAACTGAAATCTCAGCAAATATGGGAAAGAAAATTTTTATTGAGAAATGTGGATCTTGGGTGTTTATGGAGGGATATGTGTAATATGCGAGATGTGCTGGAGAACGCTTTTAGTGCTCTGCCTTTTCTATGTGAGGGCTTTAGAAACTTGCTCCATTTCTTCCATGTTCCATCAAAAGCAAGGGACTTGGCACTTGGATGTTACTATCTCTCTTTGTAAATGGTGGCAAAACGTTGCTTTTGATGCAGGCAGTGATCTCTCTGAGTTTCTTGTGGCTTTTAGCCATTTTCCTGTATTGAAGGAGTATTTGTGTGCAAATTTGGTACTAATTCTGCTGTGCTGTTGGGATTTTCCTGCTGAGAGACTACCACACACCTGGGAGTGCAGAAGTGCTACTATGGGATCTTCCAGCTCACCTTTGGTGGTGGAGGATCATCTCTTTTTTTGATGAGTGCTATATTTGATGATTCACTTTCCAACCCTTCTGAGCTTTAAAGTCATTTTAGTATCCATTTCTTCTCTGCCTAGCTGAAGATGAGATATATGTTAGGCCATATTCCTATATGAATAGGCTTTCCATTGGCATCAGCAAAAGTGATGTAAGAGGTTGTAACTGTAAGAGAAGGCTTCTTATGGATTTCCTGCAATCCAGCCAAATGTGTTTTTTTTCATGCAGCTCCTACCACTTAACTTTTTGTCATTCAAAACACTCTGTGTGAGAAATCCACGACAGAACTATGTCCAGGATTTGTTTTCCTGAATGAAAAATCTGTGATGTTTCTGTTTCTCCACATAAGTAAGCTGCTTCTAAAATCAAGTTGGAGATGGTTTAGCTTGTTGGGGGTTAAAAAAACCAATCCAGTCCATACTCTCAAATTACATTTGGTTATCTTACTCCACAATTATAGGCTGGCTTTCCAAGCTGCTTGTGTTCTGTAAAGTCATGTCTCAATTAGTACATCAGAGCTGATGATGGGATAAGCTGTAAAATGACCTCACTGTGGGGCATTATTAGTTGTTGAAGACTTGCTCAGGTAAACCACCATAGGAGTAACCTGCACCTGAAAAAGGAATATCCTGCACCATAAGAATATCCTGCACCTGAAAAAGGCTGGACTTGGTTCTGTCTTGGATTTAATAAGTTGCCAGTGTAAAGAAGTAGAAGGCAGCCAGCCCACTCACTGATCTTTCTGGCAGCTTTTAATCTATGTGTGTTTGTTTGAGAGACTTTTGCCCTTGGGTGTGCTTTGGCAAAGATTTTGCAACGATAAATAGGATTTGCTCAATTTTGGCAGAGTTTCAAGTGTAAGTAACCCGACGTTGCAAGAACATAATCTGTTGCTGAATCCTGTTCCTCTTGTTTTCTCTCAAATCTGTCCCTTTTAATGCTGATATGTTATATTTCATAGTAAACACTTCTCAACACGACTGGTCACAAGCTCTCAAGGTGTGAAATTCTAAGAGGAAGAGACATCAAAGCTTGATTCTATGCTCTTGCATATATTAAGATGAAGCTGGAATATTTGTTACCATACAGTGAAGAATTCTCCCCTAGCTGATATTGCCAAAGCACTATAACTTTCAAGGAAGAAAGGAGGTGGCTTAGCTGTAGAGGGGATGCTTTAGTGAGCTACATAAAAACTACTTGTAACAAATTTTAAGAGCTGCGGTGTGGCACTGAATGAGTGGTGATCCAGCGTTAACCTTTATCCCTTGATTACAAACCTCATTCTGGCTCTTCCACCCTTTGGCAGATACCTGCTGGGAGGGAGCAGAGTGTGTACTCCCTGTTTTTTTGTATGCCTCTTCCTACAGAGCTAACCTTGCCCACGGTGAGTTAGAGGGAAGTCCATGCTAGTTTCTGAAATGCCACCTGTATGTGCAGTGGTAATGGACAAGATACCTTCCTTCATTACCCGGAGCAGAAATTGGAATGTAATTCGCAATGTCTAATGTAAATGTAAAATATATTTGTTTGTTTTGTTGTTTTTTTTTTAATTGAGCAGTATGATTGCAAGTTGACTTAAGTTGTTCTAAGGTACTCTTTTCAGTGGTTTGCCAGTACATAATCACGAATGAAAATATTTTTTTATTGATTTTTAGGTTGTATGTTTAACATTCCATTCATGTAAAATATGTACAAATATATGTAATAAATCTTTTGAAGCACAGTTTTCCTCACACTTCCAGGTGATTTTTTTTTTTAAAGTATTGGTGAAAGAGGCATTGCTGTGGGACAGAACTTCTGTATGTCTTAGCTGGAACAGAGGAAGGAAAAGCAGTGCATGGTTTAGAGCCACAGCCAGAAAAGCAGCTTGGCATCTCACCTCTCTGCAGTCCTGCAGGTGCGAGTACAACCCTCAGGCCAGCCTCTGGCCCCTCTGAGTCCCTCTGACTCTTCACCTGTCCCACAAGCAGTGATGTGACAGGCTTGTATCCCTCTGGGCAGGGAAGGTCTCAGCAGACAAGAGCTGATGTAGCTGCTGTTTTGTGGGGGTGGCTGGAGGCTGGAGGTGAGATGTCTCTGGTTAATGCATCCTCTCTAGGTCTTCAGCAGACATAATGGCCTTCAAGGGTAGCATAAGTTAGAGCTGCCAGGTCAGCAGGTAGGGAAACTCATAGGTGGTTTCCAAATGAAAAAAAAAAAAAAAGGAATATGGGTCAAAGATGGTAGCAAACAGCCTTTTTCATCACCTGGAGTCTGGGAACCCCCATCAGAGGATCAAGGTAACTTAATAGCTGCTCTTTCCTACAGTTTCCTCAAACCCAAATTCCACTTCAGCTTCCTCCCAAAACACTTCATGGTTGCCTCCTAAAAACTGATTCCCTGACAGCATATCTGTGGCTGGGCAGTGCATGGATTTCTTCGTCCCAGATTATTCCCAGCACTCTGGTCTGTTCCTAAACAGAACAGCTGGAAGGAGGCTACTATAACAACCTCCTGCAGAGACACCTTGCTGGAGGAGGGAATTTCTGCCCAGAGCCACTGTGGGTGTTAAATTGTTCTTCAGTGGAGCATCCTGACAAGGGCAGAGCACTGTGATGTGAACTGCCTGGAAACTTCCTCCTGGGGCAGTGGCTGCAGCCCTGCAAGTCAGGTCACCTGCAGCAGGTAGCTGTGCGTGGGAGAGACTTGGCTGGCTGAGTTACCCCTCCAAACCTTCCTGCCTGGCCTGCAGCAGCTGGGGAGCCGTAGCCCTTGTGCTGAATGTAAAGTGAGATGAGGACAGGAGCACAGCTGAGCTGTGTGGTTTCAGATAGTGTACAGGGTAAGTCTGCTGCGGGGAAGGTGTGATTTTACACCTCTCCCCCTACACCAGCTGGGAGTGGAGCTGTGGGAGCTCTGAGTAAAACCAAGTGCATTTCACCAAGGTTATGTGGAGGATGTGGGAGAAAATGAATGGAGTTCACTCTCCAGGCAGGAGATGCTTCTTGGGTGGTGCTCCCAGCCAGGGTGACTTGTGCAGGGTGATGGAATGTGATCCACGGACTGATGGCACAGATTCCCCCATGGCTGTGTGCACATCCTTGCTCCACTTTTGAGATAAGCCTTTTGGTGTGGCTGGGGGAAGCTGAACCCACTGCTAAAGCACAGTGACTTTTGGATCATCACAATTCTCTCTGTGGGAGATGAGTTCTAATGCATCAATTATTCAAGCCTGCAGAAACAGTTTGATGCAATAACTGAGGAACATGTTCCTATCATTTCTTAGAGTAACTTTCTTTCCACCACCCCTCCTCCCAGTTGTCTTCTGGAAAGCCTGAATTCCTTAACTGGTCATTTCTCTGTTTTCCTGCTCAGTCCTCAGCTGTGTTATGGAAGCAATCGATAACTAGTTAGAGCCGAGTTTGGCTTTGCATGAGAAAAATCTGCAGGAAATCATTCCTCCAGTTCAGTAGGTGAAGGATTTCATGTGTGAAATTTAAATTAGTGGCATCTGTTGGTATCACATCCTACCTTCCTGTGGCTGGGACATGAGACATGCCACCTTTGCCCCAAGTTGCTTATCCTGTAGGATGAACTGGGATGCTGTGCAGTCCCCAGGGTGTTTCTGGGAACTGTCAGCGATAGATGGTGATGTTGTACATGTGTGTGTGTGTCTGGCCCTGCCACCACACAGTTGTTTGGTACAGCCAGTGGTCCATGTCCACTTCTGGATGCTGTGTTGTTTTTAGCAGAAACAGGGGAACAACACACACCCAGTAGCAAAGAGAGCGGGAAGGTGGGAAGAGTCTCCTGCAGCAGCAGGAGCTAAACAGGGAAATTCCTCCCCTGGTGCTTTAGTGCCTTGTTCTGTAAGGTCTCATTCTCCTTCTGAGGCTATGACACCTGAGCAATGTCTGTGCCTGGGGGGAGTGCAGGCTGGAGCCTGCTGGTGACTGCAAACATCCCTCAGCATGTTGGTTCACTAGAGGAGGCTCCCTGCTCCATCCCACCCTGCAGGGACAGGGATGCTGGTGTCCAAAAAGCAGAACAAGCAGAGCACACTGCCCGTGAGGTGCTGTGCAGCTCATTCCTGCTGTCTCCTTGCCAGCCAGCCACTGCGAAACAAGGAGCCTCAGCAAAAGCCAAGTGAGATGGAGTTTTCCAGCCCTCATGTAATAAAGCATCTGTTTTCTGAGGGGGATGAGATCAGGGATGCATGGTGGCAGGGAGGAGGGTTTGACATAAATAAATAATTGCATAAAGCCCATCCTCAGCTGACGCAAGATGACTCACTCCTCGTAAAGGCAGGAGCACAGAGAGGCAGATCTGAGGCGCAGGGACGCGGCCCCAGCCGAGCCCGCTGGAAATGGCAGGTGCTCTGTGCCTCCGCATTTGGCCCCTTGTCTTCGGAGTCATGCTTTGTGTCGAGCTCCTGCCCTACTTTCCTTTCTTCCTGTTTACAGATTGCTTTGTTTGAACACGCGCTTACATTTTAACAAAGCCTCCCCCCTCCCTTCCCTCCTAGTTGTTTCTGTAAGCCGGCTTCAAACAGAGGAAGCTGCCAGGCCTCTCCCCGAGCCCATCGGGCCCTGTCGCTGAGGGCCGTGAGCGCCGCGGGGCTGCTCCCGCCCCGCCGGGCTCCTCTCTGCCGCTCCCTTCCCCTGCGGACCCGGGTGACTCCTCAAGGGAGCAGCCTTCCTCCTCACAAGTCACCCGGGCCGGGATTAACATCTGCTAAAGTCAGGATTAAAGCGTCTGGCAGGTAATGGGAGCATGGAAGCTTGACGGCTTCATTTGCTCCAATCCGTGAGGTCCAACTCTCCCGGCTGGCGAGGCTTTAGCAGCTAATTAAGTCTCTGCCTTCAGTGTACAAGGGGAATCCCCAGACAGGAGAGGCTGGGCATAATTTAGTTGTTTGAAGGGGTTTGCTGCAGCTGGAGCTCTGGCTCCGTGCCCCACAGGAGCAAGGGGGACACTTGTGCAGCGATGGAAGTGTCCCTTCAGCCGTGTCACCAGCCGCCACCTCCCGAGCCAGCTGCCTACGCGGGGCTGGCATGGGCAAGCGTGGCACCTCTCTCAGACCAGCACTCAGACCAGCACTGCACAGTGGAGCTGCTGGGAGCCCCCCTGCCACCAGCCCTGGTGCCAGCAGCAGCTGCAGGCCCTGTGTGTGGCAGGATTTATGTACTGCCACCCTAAAGGGCTGCTTGAGCCCTCCAGGTGCTGACCTCGAGTGGGTGAGGTGGCATCAGCACTGCCCAAAGCCTGCTGTTTTCCAGTGCATCACCTAGAGGCTCCCTGCCTGCAACAGGCACACGGCATTTCCTGCTTTCCCAGTATAAAGCAATGACTGTAGTTTTTGCCCCTGGCTAAGGCCAATTTTTATCCCTTAACCCACCTGCTGTGACCTCTCATGCCTTGATGCTCCTGAAGCTGAAGCTGCTGTTTTCTCTGAAGCATCATCCCTGTTTTCACATCCTCCTGTGTACCTGAGGGCAGCTATTTCAAACTCTGCAGTTCTCATTTACTTCTGGGTGTGGAGAATGAATACTGGTTGACCTCAGCCCTGTCGAGATTCACAGGGGATTCCATCAGCAATTTCCCAGGATTGAAGAGGGACTCCCCCAGCACTTGTGACACTCCCTGCATCCTCTCACCTTCTCTTCCCACTCTGGCAAGTGAGGAAGGACTCGCCCCAGTAGCTCTGCTGTGTTTTCAGAAGGCTGACCTATCCCACAGAGCAACTGAGAGCCTCCAGCAAGCAAGGAGAAACCTCCTCCTGTGAGAAAATTTGGAGTTCCTGAGTGCAGCTGGCAGTTCCCAGCCTGGCCTCCATTTTCATCTAGCACAATCGTGCTGTTCTGTTTCTACCTACTAAAGGAGCAGTTGAGACCTTTGTGTACAGCTGCAGCTTGAGATTACTCGTTCCATCAGTTGAAAACAGAGTAGTTTCTGCAGCGACCTCTCCTTCCTCAGGGCAAACCCATCCCTTGCTGCTGTTCACCTGGCTCTGATGCAGCCTGATTGCAGCCATTTGTACAGCTCTGCAGCGGGCTCTGGTTTTGTCTGCTCACACACGGTAAGGGAGCAGAATGAAGCTCCAGAAAAGCAGGCATGGGTGTCTGTGGTGGCAAACAGCAGGTGTGTGTGTGTAAGGCCTTGCAGACTGGATCCTGACTTGGCCCAACACAGCCCTGAGAAAGCCAACATCTCTTCATGAAAACAGAAGCCTACAACAGCAAAAAACAACTTGTTTCTCTGCAAAATAATTCTACAGATTAGGTCTATTTTCCTGCACCTGTTTCAACAATCCCAACCGTCTCAGCTTTAAGAATGACAACAGTATTTCACAAACAACCCTTTCTTGCATGTACATGCCTTGTCCAAGACTGACCAATTACCATGGGGTAACAGCTTGTTACTGACCAACTGGAGATAGACACAGAAAGGTTTATAAAACTTCACACAAAGGGATGTAAAAAATAAACCTTTTTTCACTCCTGAAAAGAGTGTGTCTCATCTCTCTGAAATGAGGTCAACAGCAACAGGTGTCTTGCTGTATTTTCGGCATCAGTACCACTCCCTTGGCATGGAACAGTGGGACTGGGATCCTGCTCTGGCTGTGGTTGAAGAGCAAAGGCTGCATGGCCTTGCACCACCCTGCAAGTCATAAACTGAGGCCTGGCACCTGGAGACACGTGTGACAACAGTGAGCCACACCAGGCTCAGACAAACACCCTGTCCTGAGGACCTGGCAGTGTTCGACTGGAGCAGGCCTGCACTGTGTCACAGCAGGGCTTCCTTGAGGGCTGCAGCGTCACCTGGCACCAGTAAACACACACAGCTCGCACCAGCCCAATACAAGTGGTGACACCTCCAGCCAGCAAGCCTTGCCCCCAGCAGCAGGAGGTGGAAATGAGAAGAGCTCCTGCAGTCAGTGGGGCAGGAGGACTCCAGGGTGCAGCACGGCTGCAGCACATCCCTGAGGCACCACTGTGCTTTCCCATGCTGCCCCTAAATGGACTGGCACCTGCTGCTGGAAGGGCCCCTCATGGGCAGTAGCAGCTGTGAAAGGCCTTCTCCAGCTGTGGCAGCTCCTCTCTCTTGTCTGCAGCCAGAATTAGTTGGGGTGTCACTGTCCCATCTTGATGCAGCCAAGCGTCTGTTCCACAGGGCTTCAGCAAAGCCCGAGCACTTGCAGGCAGCTAGTTCTTTAAAAAGCTGTTTATTATCACAGTGGACGAGTGGAAAAACATGACACAGTGTACAGAGAAGGCTTGAGCAAATTACAAACAAGTCTGAAAAAAGTTACATTTGTCTCTGAGTAAACAAGGCTCTCCCTGCAAGCTGCAGAAGTGTTGCTCCAGTGCCCCTTACAAACAGGTTGGTAAGTCTAGGAAGAGCCTCAGCCAGAAATGCTGTGCAGATAAACAAGGGATGTCCTGCTGCTCCCAGAGCAGCCACCAGTTTGCCCTGCATGGCTCCCAGAGCTGGGATGTGCCCTGTGAAGCAGACCCCCTGCTCTGGGGGTGCTGGGAGCGGGATGCTATGAAACTCCTTGGTTTTGTTAAACCCAGAGTGAGCTGTGCTCATACCTTCAGTCCATCCAAACAAATGTTTGCTGCCCAAAATCACCTCTGGAAGGAGTGGCTGTCACTTGCTCTGTCTCTGGCACTGTAATCTTGTTTCAGTGCCAAACTCTGTCCTACATGGAGCTGGGCTTGATCCTGCCACATTTATCCTGAGGCTGCATTTAGCTGCTGCTGCAGCCCTGTAAATGCTGCTGTCCCTGAAAACACCCCCTGGATGCCCAGCTTGTAACAGCCAGGTATGGAACAAGATTTGCAACAGGGCTGAGCTTGTCACTGCAAACAATGCCAAAGGCTGCTCTAGCCCAAAAAAGGGGCAGATGTGACTGCACTGGAAAGTTTGAGGGATGCTATTTTAGTCAATTAGTGAAACAAGGACAGGAACTGTAGTTTTAAACGTATTTTCTACCTGGTAAACGAGCAAATAATTCTGTGATTAGAGCAAAGTAGGAGCACACTTCCTCAAACATAGGCAAATTACACCTCTGGTGAAGGCTCTTCCTTGCACCAGTATCTTCTCCCTTCCATCAGAGCAGGCTGGCAAAACACACTCTGACAAGGTGCATGAGTCTCTGATTTGTTAAAGTCACTGAGAAGTCTTTAAAGGCTTTGCTTTGGCAGATGTTTTAGCAATTGAAATCCAGCTCATCTGTAACTGTGTGCCCTTTTGCTTCAGTAAACAAATGGCTCAGGTGCAGAAATCATTCAAGTTAGCTGAGTTCCCTCTGGCATGGTTGGAAAACCTCATCTGTCTCCCTGGGAAAAATCAGTGTTGATACCACAGGCACGGAGGAAAAGCCACTGAAAAATAACTAAGTTGGTTTTCTTCCCTTTTTATCCTTTATAACTGCAGGTTTTGTGAGAAGCCCAGTGAGTATTTGAGAATGTGTTAGGGAGCTGAAGGGTGTAGACAGAATTGAGGGCTAGGAAAGGTTTGCTACCTCATAGGAAATGGAGAAGCTCTGACCTACAAAGCAAGCACTTTCTTTGCTTCGTGGGGCAGATTTGGGAGATGAGGAGGTGAGGGTTCGTTGGTCTGGGATTTTAACTGGAGATTCTTCTTCCAACCTACCAAGGTTTTGTGTGTTTGTCAGCAACTGGAGAATTGTTTCTCCAAGTTTGGGGGCAGGGGGTGGGGAATGGTAACATGGAGAGGAAGAAAAATGGCTCACACTTTTCCATTTTAGGTTTATAAACTCAAACTCTACCCCCTACAGTGTAGGGGGTAGAGTTTGAGTTTATAAAGCTCCCACAAAAAATAATCAAACATCCCACTCCTTTACTAACTGATTTCTTTTAAAGCCTCTAAAGTTACACTCCCTAAGTATTGAAGTTGGAGGGAGAAGGCCCAACTTTATTGTTCAGCATCTGACTCCGTTTATTCACTCAATCAGTCACTTTTTATAACCGTGTTAATTAAGTTCATGCATATTGCAAAATCTGAGCTCCTGACAGGCTGTAGAGAAAACTTCAGCTCCTCCTTTTGTTTACAATACCTGAAGTTAGTTTACTGAAACCAAGATCAGTGTTCCCACCACGATATGAAGAGTTCTCAAAACCTTCATATCTATTCCCAGACTGGCTGTCTGTTCCCAGTAGCAGCCAAGGACAGAACGGTCTGAGAATCTTGTTGTTTATATAAAAGGTGGCTGAGAACCTAATTATTTACAGGATCAAGCCTGGGAAAGGCTGCTTTTTCCCTTAGCTGAATACCTTCATGGCCTCTTTCTTTAAGCCATGCTTAAACCAGGCTCTCCACACCTAAGCAATAATCATTTAGGGGAGGATAATGTTTTCTTGCTGGTCCTTGTTATTACTACTGCCCCTTGCCTTGCTGTGTCCACTGATTCAAGCACAGACTAAAAGCTTTCCAGGCCAATCTCAATCCTCCTGTGTGCTTGCCTGTTGCTGGGAGAAGGGATTTCTACTTGATACAGTTGATTTTCAATTGTCCTTTCTCCCCACTGATGCTGGGCAACGTGACATTGGTGTAGTGGCACCAGCACGGAGCTGAGGCCAGGAGCCAAGGCAATGAACAGCCTGCTAATTAATTGTTCACATTTCTGTCCAGACCCCCTTCCCAGAACAAACACTGTGGAAACAGGAGGCAGCTGTTTCTATGCAGCCCTCTGGAAATGTGAAACAAAAGTGGTTTACTGCCCGTGTTATGGCTTTACCATAAAAAAATGTGATGGCAGCAAGGGCTTCTGGTTGCATGGAAGAAAATGGACTGGCTTTGATATGAGACAAAAAGATTACTGAAAATAATCTGAGCCCGATGCATCTGTTCCTACCCATCCAAAAAACCCCAACAACAAAAAAAAAAGCAGTGTCTGCCATGCTGCCTGTAGTCAGTGGAGAAAGAGGGACCTAATTTCTAGGCAGGAAGAAGGAATTAATGTTCAAAACACCAAGCAACTACTATAGATACTGTTTCTGGTAAAGTTGTGTATATATTCATTTTCAGTTCTGAGGCAGGTAATACTCAGAGCTGATGGAGTTTGTGCATCTTGCACCCTTTCTTGTATATGCATACTTGTATGTCTTTATTTATGAATATAAATAAGTTAACAGATTATTTACATCACTGTACAGAATAGATCTAAACTCAGTTATCAAAATGGATACACCTGCCAGTGGACTTAGTCTGTTAACACTTTGCATTTCATCTTCAAAGCACCAAACAAACATTAATTATTTACCCAGACAGCTTCCCACTCACCAAAAGGATAAAAAATAACAGGCAGGGTAGGAGATGGAGCTGAGGGAGTGCAGTGTGCTCACAAAAAGGCAGCTTATTGTGTATCTCTCTCCTGCCACGAGCACTGTAGACTGATGCCTTTATAAACTCTGCAGTCCAAGTGTAGGAGTAGCCTTTGTTAACACCAACTTGGCAAAATGGGAAAGTCCTCATTCAAAAGCAAATGATCCGCTCTTCATTTTCAAAAGCTTTGGCCTCTTCTTGGCTTATCAGGTTCCCATTCAAGCTGGAGGAGGAGAACAAAAGGGATGTGAGTGAAAGTAAGGTAGTGACCATTTCCCATCATCTGTGTGCATCATCTTTGGTGCAGAGGTTTGAAATGTCACGTGGGCTGCACGCTTCTCAGCTGGGAATGGGTGTTAGGCTGGATCCAGCACTGCTGTTCCCACTGCACATCCAAGGAACAAGGCTCTCCCTCAGAAATAAAACCTGAACACACACCTGAGCTCCAGTAACTGAACTTGGCATTGGAAACCCAGCTGTTTGCATTTCAGCAAGCAGCACAAAGTTGACAAAGGTTCTTACTGTACAGTGGGCTGGTTTAAAGATATTTAAAGTCTACAGAGCATTTTGTGTCTTCCATGACAACATGGGAAGAAAATTCTGTGAAGCATTCAAGTATTATTAATGTGAAATGACTGATAGTTAAATTTTCAATTCTGGCTACATAAAGATAATCTACATTGATACTTATACCCCTGAAAATGAGCAGCCTGGTTAAGTGCTGCTCTCAGAAATGTTGAAATCCATTAAACCATGCAGATTTATGAAATTACTTGGGTTAATGAATGCCTCTGAACATTCAGGCCAGAATCAAAAGACAGATTTCAGTCTGAAGATTCAGAATGATCTGAGGGGAAGTTGATGCCTCTTCTGTAGACGAAAGCTGACAGTGGCTTTTGGAAAAAGTACCTCTTCCACATCTCCAGGGAACACACCAGTCAGACAGTGAGTCATTGTCTTTCTATGCAAGAATTCAGTGTCCTTTCACTGAAACAAATACATATATTTAAAAATAAATTTCATGTTCAATAATAAAGCAGCAGTGCTAAAACCAGCTCAGTTCTATTGACTCCTGAGCTCCCTGAGGTGAGGGAAGGAATGTGGTATTTGGCTTTCTGCCTTAAATGTACACGTGTGACTATGTGATGCCCACCTAATCTACAACAAACAAATCCTACAAAAAGTTAATCATCTTGTAGCTTAGCACTTTCAGTATGTTTGGAGCACCGCCCAAAAAAATCCAAGCACAAATGCTGTGAAGCAGACTAGTAATGCTGATTAAAGGTAACCATCTCCTGCTTATTTGGCATTTAGGTCCTGAAAAGCACGGACATGTTCAGAAGTTAAAAAATATAAACAACAAGCAAAGCTGGGTCTATAAATTCAGGCCCTGATTCTGCAAATCAGTGGTACAGACAGATGTGAACCAAGAAAACTGCCTGACATTCATAATACACAAGGAAACGTTTCAATGGCAGTGGCTTTTTACATGTCTGAAATCCACAGCTGGAACTACAACCCCTGCCTCACATAAACTTGCTCTGAATTTTTTAGGCTGGGAAGTAGTAAGGCCAGTAGGGTTTTAAAGGGAAAGGAAGTTTACAAAGTGACCCTTTGAGAAAAGGACATTTACCAGATTTCTTGAATAGTCGTGTTCTCCTTGAGAGCTTCACTGAGGCACTTCACCCCTTTGGCTGTAATTTGATTCTGGATAAGCCTGAAAAAAAAAAAAAGCATTTCATGTCAATCTAACATGCAAACTAATTTGCAGCACATGCACAACCTGTGCTCAGCTTGACATTAAGGAGCAAAGCTGTCTGCCACTAGAAAATGACTGTGATTTTATCTGTGAGAATGGTACACAGTATTGGCCAAATGTCCCACATGCACTTTCAGAAACTAAGCTCAGAGTATTAATCTTTTCCATTTAATCTTGCATGTGGTTCCATTCTGGAGATTCTGAGCATTTTTAATTACACAGCTGACAAATTTCTGCTATGTTCACTAGTGGTAGGGGATTGTGGTATTTAGACTGAGACAGACAAACCTCTCAGCTCTGCTTTCTTACTAAGAAGACTCTGAGACATTTTTAAGTGATGTACAGAAAATTCTGAGTACAGACCCTGTGTGGGCCTAGTGTTTTAGCAGTTATGATCCAGAAGCTGCCAAATATTCCAGTCTTGTTTATTAGACCAACAAGATCTTTGAAAAATAAAGCATTGATTCTGACTCTGGTATGAGCAGGTGCAAGTCCCAGTGAAGCCAACTTGCCAGCCATAAATTATGTCTCATCTGAGCTTAGGGAAGGAAAAAAAACATACCTAAAATCCTCAAGCAGTGAAACTGATGAAGCAGTAGGTAACTCTTATTTACCACTGTAGACCATCCCATTAGCTAAAGATGAACAAAGGCCACTCATCTGCATGAGTATAAAAATACTCATCAGCCTAGCTTAATTCAGTACTCACCTTTCAGTCCACCATGGTGAGCCCCACAGCTGTACTATTCCATGTGCCTGGTTGCATGAATCCCTCAGGATTCAGGATGAGGCTGAAAATTGGAGTGTATTGAACAATTTCTGAGGGAAGGAGGGAGGGAAGAAGGCATTCCCATTAAAGGAGTTTCTGCACTTGGAATCAAAATGCAAAGGGATCCAGTAGAATCTTTCTGCTACTGGAAAAAGACTTTAACTCAGCCTCAAGTTCAACTATCTATATAGGTTACCCCTTTTGGAGGTATCCACTGGTGCAATCAACAAAGCAGGATATCAATTTGGGCACTGGCAGACACCCTTGGACAACACTGAGCCATGACAAAGACATTCATCTCGATTACTATGCCTGCTTTGGCTGGGGTAAGTTTTATTATGAATTCAACCCAAACTGCTCAGTGAATTATATCTGCAGCTGTGCACAAAGAAATCAAGCACTTCCCCCACTGTCTTTTCATTTTCAGGGTGATGGGCACCATAGCTTTTGCTGCTTTCAAAAGAGGCTGTGAGTACTTGGCACCCATGACAGCCAGCATGCTTCCTAAGGGGCTGGAACTAGGAATAATACAGGGAGTGTGCTGGAGGGTGGTCAGCCAATTCTTTGTAAATCATACAAAGGGACTCCATGTCTGGTGTTCCCTTGATCACTTGAGATGAATGGATGGCTATTTTTTTTTTACAGCTCCCATCTGCCCAACCCCATCCATTGGCAACCTCTGGATTAGAAAAGCCAACGCTGTGTTTTCTTAGAAGTGTAAGAAGTCTTACTGTGATTGCTAGAAATAATCCCTGGTTTCCTGGGGATTGATGCCTTGGAGATGAGTGTCATGCATCAGTGTATTGCTAGCTTGAAAAGCAAGCATCAGGCAAATGTGACATGTATCTGTCTGTCACCTAGGTTCTTGTTTGAAGAGTTACTTTCATAGCATGATAATAAACAGAAAGAATTGTAATAACCTTATGCTGTTCTAGCTGACTGCTTGGGGTTTTGGTTTTTTTTTTTTTAAACTTTTGATTTTGAGGTCAATACTGTTCCCCTAATGAGAGATGAAATCAATCATTAGTTTGAAAGTTACCAGAAACAGCTTGAACTTTTCCCTCTATGGAAGCAGGTTCCAAATGCTAGACAGCAGCTTTATTAACTTCCCGTTAGAACTGTCTACAAGCAGTCAGCTGCATCCAGACCATGCACAGAAGCTGTTACTGTGACCTACATAGACTTGGAAGGTGAAGCTTTAATGTAGTGACTGCCAAAGAGCCTGTGCCACTGTGGAATGTAACTCACCATAAATGCACCAGTTTCTTGTTGACCTTCAGCATCTCTGCAAAACTCATTGCTGCCTCATCATCCAGCTCGTTTTTAGTCAACCTAAGTGGGAGAGAAAATGTCCACTTAGGATGTTGACATTATTTTTCAGCCCCCTTTTTTGCAGCTTTCTGTGACTTAGCTTTAGACAGCCAAAGGGGGATGTGCTGTTCCTGCCCTGAGCAATTTGTAAAGGCTGGACACAAAGAGATATTGAAGAGAAGCCCTGGAGGTAAAAGAGACAAGAGTATCAGATCTTTATTTCTCTGAGCAATGCTCTAGTGATACTTTCTCATGATGCTTTAGTGTCTAAAAGGTGAATGAGGTGTGGTGGGAAAAGGTACAGACAACACTGAAGAGGTGCAAAAACTGAGGACAAAGAACTTGACTTCATATGATGGAAAGGAGAGAAGGTGGGGAAAGCAAGATGGAGGGAGCAGAGTGAGGCATGACACTGGTCACTGGAATGTATCCCAAAGGACATGTGCTGCTGATCCATTACTCATGCCCACGCTCTTCCAAAGGGATACCTTATAGCTTGCTGATAGGGAAAGCAGAGGGGATGAGGGCAGGGAGAAGGAGCAGGGAGAGTAGGAAGGGCAATGGGATTGGAGGACATAAACCAGCATTTTGCTCTGGAAAAGGAAGCAGAGGAGAAAGAGACCACACTGTCAATTACCAGAATATCCTCACGGAGTTGTTGTGCTGCATGGCTTCAGCAATACTCTTGCCTCCCTCTGTTGTGATGCCATTGAATGCAAGACTGTGAAGTAAAGATACAAATGTCTAAGAAGCAGAACCACTTGGCTCTCCCACTGCAAATACCAGGGAATACCCTGGATGATCTGCTTCCTAGATGTACAGCTCAGCATTTGTGTGTTTCAAAGGCTCACATACTCCACAAACCACTTACAACTTTTACAAGTGAGAGCAGTTCACAGTCTGCAGCCTGAGTGAGGTCTATCAAACAGTTCACGAGGTTTGCTGTCAGTGAGTTGTGCTCTTGGGACTGACAGCAGAGTTGCACTCAGTAATTTTGAGAGTTGAGGCTCTTAACAAGGACAAAGAGTTGTGCTTAGCAGCACACAGGTTTTTACATGTGTTTGTCATCCCTGTACAAAGTGGACACTTTGTCCTTTTAAGTCCTTCAGGCATCCAAATACTTCATTCTTCTTCTACATACAACACCTTCTTTGTGTATGGAGAGATGAGCTTGTAAATGCTTTCCATTACAAACCACAAACATTCCTTAGTCTGCCCTTCATTCTTTGAAGAGACATTGGCAAAATCATCCAGTCAAAGTTATGCTCTGGGCTTTAGGAGTTCAGAAAGCATCTCCCCTCTTAAAATAATGCAAGGCCTCAAAAAATGTAGAAAGGGGAACCAAGTAGAGCAATAACACAAGTATGTATTGGCATGAGTCCCTCCTAGCTTCAGCTTAAACTGGATATTCTCAGTCCATCATGCCTGGGCCTAAAAATGGCAAATAAAGTAAACTGATGTACTAGGGATTATCTTCCCTTGGTCTTCACATAAAGCTACCACAGGTGCTTACTATGAATGCTAATCATGGAGCAAGATTAGCCACGAGCAAGTACACTGCAGAGCAGAGGATTCACCTTGCACAAATGCCAGCAAACCCAAGCTCGAGACAGCACAGTTGCTCCTCTTTATTTCTGCAAATACATTCATCAGCATATTTGCTCTCATCTGAGAATCCCTGAGCTCTGATTCAAGTTCAAAATGTTTTCTTTCAAGTCTGATGCGTCTGGATGGATTGTGCAATTATGGGAAGATGGCTATTTCAGATGGCTTTTAAGTTTAAATATATCTAGGTCACTGCACCTGTTCAGCTTTTAATTTTTAAGCTTGACTACCCGCTTGCAGAAAAGAGGACAAGGCACCAGCTCTGAAATCCCTGGATCTGAAGTGGCAGCAATAAACTCTCCAGAGATCCCCGAACTCCCAGAGTATTTCTGAAGAAACTAGTGCCATGTGCCACCTTGTGGGGAAACTAAGGAGCCTTGCCTGCTCCCCTCACCCAGTGGAGGCCAGTGGAACTGGGAGACAAACAGAAAGGGTCACCATGAACCCAGTGCTCCAGCTGTGTGGAGGGACTCCAAAACATCTTTAAATCTTTAAATCCCCAGCCAGCATTTGAAAGTTTAGCAGGGAATGGGCTGTTTAACACGCTGGTTTCTGCCATGCTTCCAACCTCACCTGTGTTATGGCTTCCAGAAGGCTGGTTTGAGATCCATCCCTGAACTCCAGTGAGGAAGACATCCAACACTGAATGTGTGGTGGTGTAGCTCCACTGGAGCACAGGATAAGCCCAAATGTAAGAATGTCCCAGCCCCTCATATTATGGCCTACAAAGTGCTTTGGTAAGAGCTGCTGCACTTTTTTAATAGATGCTGTTCATATTGAGCTCACTGGGAACCCGATTCTGTGACAGCTGGTGCCTCTTCCTGCTAATGCTCTCAGATCAAAATGGCACCCACTGACCATGTGCCTTCACAAATGGCAGACCTCTGTGCAGCATGAGGGCAGGAGGTGCACACAGAGGACAGGATGACAGTCATGTGGTATTTTTAACTTGCCTAAAGGCTGCACAGGGCTTTTTGACAGAGTCTGGCCTCGCTTGCACCAGGGACTTCTTGGCTGCACAGCAAAGGCTGCAATACCAGATGGCATTCCAAGCCAACCCTTGGTGGGAAGAGTCATTGCTTCACAGCAGGATGGAAAAGGCAGCACTGCACCAAGCTGCCTGGCTCTGCTGATGTCTTACCTCACGTTTGTTAACCTGGGGTGGTTCCTCAGGGCATCTGCAAATGCCTTTGCTCCTTCGTCTCCAACTTGATTACCCCACATCCTAGTGAAGAGAGGAGAACATGAGGTATCGGTTGTGCTGCCCTATTGACTCTTGGCAATTAATTCTCCCTGTTTCCCTCCCCTCCACTCCTTCCTGGTTACTTCCCAGCCTTTCAGGCTCGTGAGGAACCTGGCAGGTACACTCCCCAGTGAGGCAGGTGTGTCCCACTGCCTGCACATGGCACCAGTAACCTCTGCTGACTCACCAGCACCCTCAGGCCACAGCACAGAGGCAGCTCTAGGAGACAGCCTGTGCAGCAGGAATCTTTAGGGATCACCCTGCTGCACACTGGTAAGAAATAGTATTTTCAAAGGCAAAACCATCCTTGATTACACAAAGGGTTTTCATGTGAGAGAAGGTAACATGGTACAAGCTGGAGAGATTTGATCAGAAACTAGGAATACCGGGTCAAATCCTTTCCATGCAGATTAACCACTTTGAAAATTCACCTTGTATTACAAGGTTTGAAAACACCTCTGCTGAGGTCTGTGTTGTTGGGTTTTTTACAGGGATCCTGGCTTGATGACTCAGAGCCACACTCAGCTTATGGGTAATTAGTTGGCAGCTCTTTTAAAATCAATTGAGCTCTGTGGTATCTAAACATATGGACTTCCAGTAAGTTCCCCAGAATTTCCTTGTCCTCCAGAGCCAGTGCAGTTTGCTATTTCAACATTTCTCTCCAAGCTATCTGAAGTCCATTTGGAGTGATCATTTCCTCCACAGGAGAAAATAGGAGTCCTTCACTAAAATTACAGCAAGTACAGCACAGCAGACCCAGCTATATGGAAGTGTGCAGGTTGCTCACTGTATTTGTGAAATGTTGTAGAACAACAAAATTACAGGCCAAAAATCTGATTGTACACATCCAATTTCCATGTCTCACAGCTACTGTGATTTTCACAATGGCCAAGCAGAGGTTTTAATTCCATGTATTCAAGTACTAAATTTTAAGAAATGTGTTCTCCTGTAGAGTGAAAAAAGAAACTTTGCCAGATTTGCAAGAAGAGGAAAAAATAAATACAATAAATCAAACCTAGCACCTTTTCTGAGAAAAAGAACAGGAACTAAAGGTTTGGAGTACATGCAGAGCTCTCTCCAATAATAGCACTTTGCAATTAGGGACAGCCTAAAGGAAAAGGACGATGTGAGTACCCTTTTATTGTCCCAGCTCACAACTTTATCAGCATGTGATGCAGAAGGTTTGACAGGTGTAACAATGACACTCAATAACTAGATGCAGTGCCAACTGTCATAAAACCACACAGACTTAAAAACAACCAAGTATCTCTAAAGAAGTTGTGCTGCCATAAAGAAAGTGGCTAGCTCTATATACTGTCCTCTTGTTTGTTTGTTTCTCCTTTAAGCTTCCGTCAGAACAGCGAAAAAGAAAAAAATAGATGCCAAAACCCAAACCAACATTGAGTGAACTGAAGAACAACAAAGCAGCATTTTCTTCCATGAAAAATGTGGCTATGCCTCTACACTTGTTTGTTCTAATGCTGTTGTTGAGGAGGGAAAGAATTTAGAAGGAGAAGAGAAGGTAAGCATGAAGAAAAGGAATCCTAAGGGATTTACAGGTGCCTGGCCAAGATTAAGCCCTAACTTCTGCTCTTTAGCACTGAACTTACCCAATTTCAAACATTGTCTTGCTCTTCTGGATGGCCTGGGCAAGGCACTTCCCTCCTTCGCTCGTTATTTTGTTTGCTCCTATTCTGCACAAAGTACAGAAATTGATGAGGTGCATCACTTACAACTGTGCAGCTATCAGAACACCAGCTCAGAAAGCCACACAAGTACTTAAGGCTAATTAACTCTGCAGGTTACCTGCAGTTATCAAAGATTAACCCAGAGTGAAAAAATACTCAGGCACTTGACCTTTGACTAAAAGACATAATTTTATGTTGTCTTTTGCATGTTTTGCATGTCAGCCCTCCAAATCAGAAGTACTGCAGTAGAATCTTGGGTTTGGTGCTCAGTATGTTAGAAATGAGCTTTAGGAACTGATCCTCAGGGCAAGGACCCCGGCCTTGTTTTTAATATAATTCATACAATCAGCAATTGCTACAGAGCTCATGAATTACATGCAGCATGTTTCATGATGCCACAGGGAACAGAATATTTCTTGACTGTGTGTTTCCAGAGCAGACTGCAGCTGAGAGGCACAGACCGCAATAATTTCAAGTCTTTCTGTTGTAAGCACAGGCTCTAGGCAGTGGCATAGGTCAGTGCAGCAGTCAGTCCCAGGCTGGCATTTTACACAAGGCCTCTTCTATTTTTGGCCTACATGGATATCAAATGGCTAGAGTTCAAGGGAGAGATAATTGCATATAGATTGATTTAAAGAACCAACCAGACCCCCAACCCTCCCCCCCAGCCCCAAGACACTACATTTACATAAAACTGTCTTGTTTGGCTGACTTTGGGCACATGAATGTGCACTCTATCTCAAAATAACCTCTAGGGTTACTATGTAGCCTGAATGCAACCATCCTTCAACAGCTTTTTTTTTGTGAAAGCTACATTAAATAAGCAAAGCACTGTCAAGGCACTGAAAAAACTAAGTGCTCCTGCGTTTCAAAATTCTGCAAAAATTTCAAGTAGGAAGGATATGGCCAGAGTGGGGTTTCAGACCAAGTCAGTGGTAGAACAAGGACTAGAACCCAAGATTCCCTGGCTGCCTGTTCCTACATTCCCTCCCAAAGCTGACATTGCTGCAGTTACCTCTGGTTTCTGCTATGGTCACATTTAAACCATTGGTTAATGATCTACCTTTATGTCCAACCAACGTGCATGGCCAGACACTCATATCTGGGGAAGTTCCAGGAATTAAAGGGAACAAGTCAGCAGGTGAATTTGGGGAATTCCAGAGTTGAGGTATGACACCAGCACAGCCCGACCCCAGTGGCCCATAAAAGGTCAGACACTAAAAAGCTTGGTACTACATCCAAGGGAATTGGCCTGCTGGAAGCAGCAGCAAGGTCCATGCACAGCTTAAGCCTCGCTCAGGAGCTCTGACTGGATTTAGGTAAAGAACAAGTCTCATGCACTCCTTTAACTCACTACTGTATTCCAGAAAACACTATGGATTCAAGAGTTTCACCTGCTGCCATCCACTGCTAGACTACTGCAAAGCAAATATACAACTGCAACCTAAATTATATTTTATTTCAAATACAATTTTTTTTCTTTTTTTCTACTCTTCCTCTCCTTTCAAGCTGCTTAATCTTAATTAGGATAGTGTAGAAAGGAAAAAGAATCCAACATACTTAACATATTCCAGGCTTGAACACTCTTCAATTAATTTTGCAACGTATTTGGCTCCAACATCAGTGATTTGGTTGTTGTATAAGCTTAAAGAAAAATCACATTGGTAAAAATAGGTTATTACTGCTGTTAAATATTTACAACTTGAATGTTTTATGATGCACACATAGCATCTATCTTTTCTGTGCAGCTCTGTACATATTCACAGTTGCTTGTGTTTCTGTTTTGATATATAATTCATATTGTGATGGGCTAGATATAAAATATAAGGAAACCAGACTCCAAATCATGAATATTTATATAATTTTTAAATAAATGGTCTCCACAAGCAAACAAAGTTTCCCTTTATTCCTCTGCTAGTACAGAAATAATATTGCCAGAAGATAAGTCAAAAGACAAAACACCATAATGTACTTTTGGTCTTTTAAAAGTCATAAAATCCCCTTGCAAATATTACTGAAGAGCAGATACCTGAGCATCTGTACTTACATTAGGGCACTGGAGGAAAAAAGCTATTCTTGGTATTCATGTTTACCTTTCAAAAAGTCATTTTTATGCAGCTACTTAACCAAGAGCAGGAAGTCAGAGCTAACATGCCTTCCAGCTTCAGCTTCATTAAGAACTAATTAAGCCCTTGAAAGAAATTGGTATCATGAACATGACACTTGAAACTGCATGTTGCTGACAGCAGTCTCTACCAAGCTGTATCTGCTTTGCATAGTTGAAATAAATCAGTTTACAGTGGAGAAAACAGCAGGCTATAACTACACATGCTCTCTTGCTTGCAGTCTATCCCTTCCACAGCAGAAGGCTTTCAGTATAAAAATTAGCAAGCAGGTTAACTGGTGGTCCACACTGTGCCACAGAAAGCTTTGATGCCAGCAGGAGGCTGTGAGGGAGTGTGATGGGAGAGGAAGCTGTGGTCCTTGTCCCAGTGAAGTGTCACAGAATCATTTCTGACACAAAAAGCTGCTTTGCTTAAACTGTACTTTCCACCCCACCTCTGCTGTGTCAGTGCTGACAGCTTTAGAGTTTTATTTTCCAGTATCACTGCTGAGTGTTTTGCTCCCAGCTGGCTACGTACCCCAAGAAAGACACAATTTGGTACTTGGAGAGTTCTTCATACAAGATCCTCACGCCATGATCTGTGACCTGGTTTACACTCAGCCTGGAAAGAAGGGAATGATAAGTCTGAATCAATACATACTAGCAACGTTCATCACCTGTGAGTTAACAAATGGCTGGAGGCCTATGCATTTTCCTCTGATATTTTAACAGGTCCTTATGCCACATATTAAAAGCTGTTAAGGGAAATGTGAGCTCACATTCATGTGGCTCACTCCAAAACTGATAAAAATCAGAAAGCCCCAGATCTCCTAGGTAATGCTCTGGAAGCTGTCCACAGAACTGAGAACAATAAAATGTAGGAAGTCAGACTCCAGATAAACATCTCACTCTCCTTCTGTGCTTACTGTGATTCCAGGAAGAAAGTCTGCTTAACACCCTAGCAAAAGCAAGCTGTCCAAACTACTAATCTTGCAATCTTCTCTCTGAGTACATAGCAAAAGCCAGGCATCTTGAAAGTCACAACACATTCAGGCTTCACCAAATAAAGGCTGTGAAAAGCCCTGGCCAGAAAACAGAACTGTGCGCTCCCATGGGTGTGCTAGATGTTTCTAATTTTACTGTCCCAGCCAGACACGAAGCAAATCAATATCAGTCATTCACAGAACAAAAATGCTTCGTCTCACAGTTGTTTGGGGTGGGGTTTTTTTGTTGTTGTTGTTTTGGTTTTTTTTTTTTTTTTTTGGTAACTTCTCAAGCTTTTTCACCTTATAGACAGGTTCAGTGAAACATTCCAGTTGCCATCAAGCACATTTTCTGGGTAAAGCTGTCCCTATGAAAACATTTTGACCACATTTAGTTTGCACACAAACTCAGTACCTGAGGATTTCCTGCTGAGAGTCCCTTATCACCAACAGCCTCCCTAAGCATTGCTAGTTAGCAACCTGGTCCCTTTGGAATGCACCAGCACACAGGAGAGATCAGCCAATTTCTACAGATCAGGACAGCAGCTTGCTTCTTTGAAAGGGATAGTTAAGCTCTTGGAAACAACATTTCCTGACCTGCAGAAATTACTCATTAGAAGTAAAAGTTCCAACATCTGAAGATCCTTATTAAAAGGATGCTAAAAGGGCAACCTAAAAGACTGTTTTGGTGCTGGGGATGGTGTTAGGATCACACTGTGTATGGCATGATCACATGACAGGCACGAAAAATGAAAGGCTGGCCTTTGCTTCTTTGTTTTGTCTTATGTACTTATGCATTTTCCCCAGGAGTTTCCTTATTGCTTTCTCCTGGGAGGTCAGTCAATTTGCAAATCACTGGGGAAAAAAACAGGAGTCACTGGCTTTGATTTATTCCTAGAGGAAAACAAGGCAAAGCACAGCCAAACAGGAGGAATAAATCCAGTTGTTAAAAAATATTCTCATGATGCTGGAGGAGCTTTAAAAAGATATATATGAAGTTCCTGATTTTCTGCACCTAAATGTTTGGACAAATAAGATATATATCTACATGGTACAACCTCAAAGGGCTGGAGGTGAAACAATCTGGCCTGTGATGTCAGAGGTGGAGTTAGTTCTCCCTGTTCACACCAAGCCATGTCCTCCCTTCACAACACCTCAGGGGAAACACCACATGTGAAGGCATCAACTACATTCTTTCATGGATGTATATGATAGTTTTTGTCCTATGAAAGCCAGACATTTGGACAGGATGCAAAAGCAAGAAATTCAGAGCTTCTAATCAAGGGTTATTGTAATTAGGAGGTCCTCCCTTACCCCTTATGATCAAGGGCAGAGATGGCCTCAGGCAATCTTCAGATAATGAAAGATTGTTTTGTTTCCTTTTTCTTTTAAGCACCTTCTCTCATAAAAATTCTCTTCTGAGACAAAACAATTTGAGATGGAGCTAACTAAACGTACAGGTTTAAACAGTCTGTGCTTCTAAGAACTTCTGTCCACCCTTTCCATTTTGGTTTCCAAATCCACAGCTTATCTCTGCTCCTATGACTAAATGAACAAAGATTTCAGAAGACCTGAAATATTAATTTCTAGGAGCACTGATTCTCATCTGTCTCCACTTGCGAGATCAATTCCTTCAGCCCACCGGTTTGTGGAATAAATGAAGAATACACAAGGACCTGCTTACATACAGAGACCCCTACCTGATGACTGCAAGCTTGCTGAAACAAGGTTGCAGCTGCTTTATTCCATAGTCATTGATGTTGTTGTTGTCCAGATCCAGAGCCAGGCGCTTTTGGAAGTGGTGCAGAAGGAAGGAAATGGCGCTGCAGTCGGCAGAGCAGGCGTTGCAGTAGGCCAGCTTGATGTAGTTGGCGTGCATGCGGCGGGCTGCCATCCTCCCCACCTTCTCACTCTGCGTCTCATACAGGCACCTCAGCATCCACACAAAGTTGGGCTGCACCTGCACCTGGTTGTAGCTTTTCAGCCTGGACCGAGTGTAGCCTTTCAGGCGGGATTTCATGCTCTCCCCAAGGTATGTGATGAGTGTTTTTCTCTTCCTCTTAATGACCGCAGGTGAAACTAAATGACTGAAGAGCTTCTGCCTGGGTCCAGAAAGCAGGCCACAAAGAAACATGTTGGTAAAATTAAAGTGTTCTTTATTTTGGAAAGGATCCCCCCCTGCTAGTTGTTTCTTCAGCCAGGGGATACGAAGGCAAGTAGGCTGGGCAGTCTCCATGGAAGAACATTCACTGAAAAACTCAAGTAACTCCTTGGTACCCACCTTCTCCTCCATAACCAAAAATAAAGCTGTGAAAAAAGACTGAAGGGTTAAGTGCAAGAACTCATAAGTGGCCTGACTGTCACAGCCACTATAACCTTTAACTGTCCTGAGAAAGCCCAATTGCAAATCTTCTTCAGAGATGTTTGCCGATGAGACTTCCTCCTGCTCAAAGATAAAGGAAGAGTTCTCCATCCCTTTGTATGCCATTTTACCCAAAGCTAGAAGACTTTCCTTTCTTGACTTGAACATCTCTGCTTGGCTCCTGATATTGCTCTTCAGCAAACTTGTTTTCACTGATCGGTTCAGGTGTACTTCAATCATGAGCAGAAATACATCTGTTAATGTAACAGAACTGTCTGGGAGCTCGTGGCCGTCAAACCACTGGCTGGAGTGGAAGTGCTCAAAGCATTTAAAGATAATCCAGCAAAATAAAGGCACTGAACACAAACTGCACAGATTTGGGTTAGCTTCCAACTGGTTTGACACCAGTGCTCGTTGCTGCTCATCTTTGAAAAACATAGCTGTGTATTCCTTCAGGTTATTCCTGGAGAAACCACGGAGCAACACCTTCTTCCTAATGATGTTTTTTTGGATCTCAGTTCCTGTCCTGGCAGTAAGAATTTTCTTGGATCCCTTAAGAAGCTTTCCTCTGAGAAGGCTTACGAGCAGTGCCAGGGGGTGGATGGGTTCATCGGGTGAGCATACCTCAGGTACACTGCTGAGATCAAAGCTGGAATAGATCTCATCAAAGCCATCAAAGGTGAAAAGAACTGTATGAGGGAACTGCAAGATGTGATGGAACACTTCTGCGGGGTCCTGGTCTGGGTAGCAATTATATTTGAAGAGCAGGTCTTTCAAACATATGGCTTCATCTTCCTTGAAGCAGCTAAACATCCTACACCGAAAACAGAAGAAAAACTTGGCCCCTATGTCCAACTCCTTCCTGGCCCAAAGGCTTTGTATCTTTTGCAGCAAGATGGATTTTCCAATTCCTGCATCACCGTAGACATAAACAGTCTCTCCATCTTCATTAATTAGCCCAACTGCATCATCAAAAAGGGCTTCTAGTTGTCCCACCTGGCCAAGACTCTCATTGGTAAAACTGACCAGCTCCATAATACTGTTGGAGTAAATTTCTTCAAGAAGCATCTCCTCCTTCTGAGCGTACAGCATAAAAAACTTGGAGTCCCGTCCCAGTTCATGTCTGAGTTTCTGGCAATACCTGCTAACTAAAAAGACAGTGAACTATTATTAAAGAGACTATTATTTAAAAACCTATGTCTACAATGACCCACCTCTTTGGGAACTCAGAGGGAACAAAAGTAATTCTGATGTGGAAAAGGTTCTTTGGCAGATTAATTCTATTTGTGCTGCCATCATCACCCACTTGGGAAATTCAGGTGCTAAAGAAAGGTCACATGTGAGCCTCCAATTCCTGAAAGCCAGTAGTGATGCTGCATGGGTTTAAGGGGTTACTATCCTTCAGCTGAGACTCAAAGCCAAGCCCCATATTTTTTGTCAAAGGCTGCTTAACTCTCTGCAAAGGCTTGTTGGAGTTGTTGGTCACTGATTTCACTGTGCCTATATACTAACTGCAGTTGTATCAGGTAGTTGGCTATTCTTTCCTAACTTCTTTAGCCATTCATATTATTGCAAATAGAAGCCATGCATTTTAGAAACCTAGTACCAGGCATCTCATAGATTTTTTTAAGATGACAAAAAACCCACAAGAGAATCTCAGTTATTGCACAATGCTGGCCTGTGGTTCTCAACAGAAACTTTGCTTCAGATGAGGACAAAGTAATTCTGATATTTATGTAGTATGGAAAAACCTCTCTAGAGGAAATAATTTCTACATACTTAAAGTCTGATTTTTAGGATTGCTAAAAATCATCATTTAGGATGACAATAATTCTGGTTGGAAGGGACTTCAGAAGGCCTAGTCCTACCCCCTGCTGAGAACGGGATAATTTCTGACATCAGATGAGGTTACTCAGGGCTTTGTCTAATTGGATCTTGAAAACCCCCATGGAGACTGCACAGCCTCCCTGGGCAACCTGCCTCATTGCTTGACTGTTCTCATCATGAAATATTGTCTAGTCCATGGCCAAAACATCACAATGTTGCTAATAAATTGTAGTAGAGGCCTAGAAAATACTACAGCTGGCACAACGTGGTTCTGCCATTGTGTTACATACCTACAACCAAATGCAGAAAGAGCCCAAGTTTAACAAAACAGGATGTAATTTATCAAAATCACCCTTGTGTTGTACAGTGTGCCTTATAATTTGGCTAATTAATTTTGCCTTTTAATTTTCCCTGACTGTGCCTGCCTAAACTTTTACTCTCCTGTCACTTGGTTGGAGCTTCCTACATAGCAGGGCACTTCTGAGGGAAGGGATAGAGATGCATGACCTTACCTGGATCTGTATTTACCACAGGTTTACTACAAATATTCTCTGAAGGCTTGTAACCTATTTCATCCAGCCAAGGCTGAAGCTCATAGTAAGCATCAGTGACTTTCTGCAGGACATAGACGAAATATTCCGAAACTTCTTCTCCCTTGCTTTGAACCAAGTCTAGAATTTTGCGAACCTGAAGAAACACCACAGGAAGGATCATTGATACACAGCATTTTTATCACAGTAATACCTGTCAGCTGCTTTAGGATCCCTTCTGGACTGGAGCAGGGGTCCAGAATCAAAACTAGTGCTTCAGAAAGGTGAAATCAAAATCCAGCTCTGAACTGGAGCCACCACAAAACCCAAGTGCCATTTATGTTTGAGTGCTGTGAGAGAGTTGGTTCTGCACGTTAAGGTCTGAACTTGGAGCTCAATCACACTAACCAGAAACAAAATGGATAAATGCCAGTCCTCAATGGGGAACCCAAAGGATTTCCTCAGCTTGACTACACAGTGTATTTTAAACCCTGTGCTGTTTAAAATGGAAATAGAGATGGTTTCTCAGTGCCCTGAATTCACCCTCTGTTTTGTAAATACTCTAGTCACATTTGGATTTACCTCAGGATCCAGCCAGGTTCAGAGCAGGATAGGCTGAATCCCTCCCTGGATCTTACGCTGAGCCAAAACCCTACAACTTTTCCTTCCAACACAGCAACTCAATTCTCCAGGCTCCCTCTGTACAATGGCCCCTCTGCCTGCAGCTATTACCAAAACAAATGGCTCCAGGCAGTGGCTGGAGCAGCTCAGCACAAAGTGTCACCTCCACGGGCAAGGCAGAGGGTGATCTCTGTGCACCAGAACAAGGCAGTCCTAGTACAAAACCCTCTGCAAGACAGAGAAGTCATCTGGAGGCACATTTTGAATGTCAGGATCCCCTTGCTAGAAATGAATGAAGAATGCAGTTCTAAACCAGACAAAGGGTTTCCAGAGACTGTGGTCTCTTGTGAGCTTAAATCAGGGTGATGTACATGCAGCACTGCAAAGCATGGAACATTTTCTGACAACAGTTTTATGCCTTCCAGAGAAGCTCCCACAGAGTCCACTTCACTTACACTACTGTGACCTGCTCTCTGTCTCTGCTTAGACTCCTGATGCATGGCCTCCCCCTCAGCCTTGCATACAACCATGCATATTATGCTGAACAATAAGAAATTGAGATAATCATACAGTGTGCATTTATTCAGCTTTGACCCTACACACAGTGTGAGCACTGTGTTACCATTTCAGTATGCCAGCAAGAATGATTTTTTAATGAAAATCTGCACTGTTGGTGAAGTCCAAGGTCTTTGAATTTTTTATGGTTTGCCTGCCCCTAACTGTGGCAGGGCTCTGAAGCTGCCTGATTGGTTGGTCTGGGAAACAATCTCCTCAGCTGTTTCAAGCTACCATGCAAAGGCCAACTGTGTAAACGGTAATTTTCTCCTAATGAAGAGAAATAATTCTTACTACTGATGTCCAAAGATGAATTAAAACCCCAAGTACGCCAGGATACATCAATTTTCCACAGAAACATTTACAAGGTACATAGGTCTTTAAATAGAAAGGAAGGTGTTCACACAGACAACAAACAATCATTAACTTCTAAAATAACATTTAATTTCTGTCTCTCCTACAGCAGTATGATCTATCCCACAGCATCCTAAAGCAGATTTTCCTTGCTATACTCTAACAACCATGTGGCCACATCTTTATCAGAGGACAAAGCCGCAGCTGGGAGGGACAGAACAGCAATTATCACCCTGCTAAATTCCTACAGCTGCCAACGGGCACAACCAGCAGTGCCAGCTGAGCTGGAAAGGGATGTGCTGGAGATACTCATCCAGGAAGAACAGGGTGGGAAAACTCAAAAACAACAAAGATTAGAAAACACACTAGATGTAAAATTGTCAGATGAGCCCTTAAAATCTGGTGATAAACTGAAACTAACCAAAAGCTTCACTGGCTAGAGAAAAAACAATTTTACCTTATCTGGTTGAGTAGGAAACTGGACAACAATCTCTGCATCTTCAGTGGAGAAGTAGTCGTTCTTAATCAAGTTATCAATCAAGCACTGCGTGTTTCGGATCCTACTGACCAGAAGCTCTCGGTGAACCTTCAGCAAAGCAATGAAGGACAGAGGGCTTGTTTCTGGAGGCTTTTTCACAGAAATGTCCACATTAGCACAAAGTTGGCCTTCCATCGTTGAGATACCAAGAAGCTGCTCCACCAAGCCTCATCTTTGAAAAACTGTCCATTTGTAGTGACAGGTCAGCTCAGATTTAACTTCAGGCAAACAGGAAATCTGTCCTGCACATCACTGAGCCTGCAAAAAGTAATTGTACAGAACCTCAGTTTATGCACATACATCCTTCAGTTAGACATCACAGAATACTCCCAAACTCTCTGTAGTATCATGGCCAACTTCTTAATAATGTTCCTTCCTTAGGTACTTTAATTTATTTGTTCAGGTTTTGAAAAATAAAATACCTACAACTGGCAGTCTCCCTTCTGTTACCAGTATTTTACTCTAGCTTGCCTCAAACACCATCACTGGCATCTGCTTAATTAATTGCCTGTTCCTAATGCATAATTTAATATTTTTTATTAGTTTTTAATGTTTGAGTAGACAAAGCAGGGCATCTGTCCAAACATAATCTGGACAAGGAAATAAACAGAATAAAATTATACTTCATAGCAATTAATTTTGTAGGAGGAATTAATTTATAGTAGCAATTCACTCTGCTTTTTTTTCGCTACAACAAGAGACTGTAAGAAGTACTGAAAACATAGTACCTGAAAGCAAGGCCTTGTGAACTCTGAGGCAGTTTCAGCTAAACTAGAAAAAAGAGTTAAGCCTCTAAGGATACAAGGTTCACCAACACCAGGAGGGATGCTATTTTGAAACCATACTCTTTAGCATGAATGCTCTCTCCTTGTCTGCAAATACATACACAGTGTATGCCCTTGTTCTCCAAACCACCTCTTGGGAGCTCTTTTTAGATGCCCATTTATTCCTATTTTTTCTCAACAGGGCATAAAGCAAGAGGAATCAGGATCAGACTGCTCTCTGTTTTATTACTAAAGCAGGGCTTCTTGTAATTTTAGTTAGTGTGCCCACCATATAATAGGCATGAAGTTATACTGAAATTACAATTCAACAGTAAGTTCATTTAGGTACTATTTAGGTACAAATTGCACATATGATTTCACATGCAGGAAGCTAATTTTTTGCCAAGATCTCAACTGAATCACCTCCACACAGCCAGGGAGAATCTGCACGATCAACACAAAGGACTGACAACGCCCAGTAACAGTTAAAACACATTGTTGTTTCAGCAGGTCAAGGGATATCTGGAAGAATGTTTTTAGATTCTGATTACAGTCATATTAACAAAACCAAAAGACAAAACCCTTCAAAAATTCTGTAAATGTGCCAACACCGCTGCTACAAAATTCTCACAGTTTCCCAAGACATTTGCAATGATGGCAAACTTTCTCAAATGCTCCTCAGCACTCCCCAGTCAAGATATAACTGAGCCTTGCCAGTTCACAGATTATTCTAAATGACCTGCTACTGGAACAATCTCACTTCTATGGGTTTTCTGTATCAGAAGCTGCTGTCTGCATCAGTGAAGCTTCCCCTGCTTGATGCTGGAGAAAGACACAGTTTATGCCACTGCATTTTAGTGATACTAACTATCTACACTCAAACCAGCAGGGCAAACCAGCTTAGCCCCTCAGATTTCCCAACAGGTCCCAGCTTAGGGGGTCTGACCTGCATGAACACAGATAACTGCATTAAGAGTAGGGCTCTCCAAGGGCTGAGACCTGGCAAATCCCCAGCACAACTGTTCTGGGTCACAGCCAATTCCCAAAACGGCAAAACTGTTTCCAACAAACGGAATGTAACCAAGCAATCTGAATTTCTTACCACACCAGTAAGTGACTGCATCTACTCAGACAAATCAAGCTTTCATTACCCCATTCAGATGACCCTCCCGAGGAAGTGGCTGATTTCTGAGTCACTCAGCTTTCCAGAAGCCACACTGGCACATCTCTTTGTTCAAGAAAGCTCATTCTGCAAATGAAGACTGAGCATGTTGAAAACATAATTCAGCCTTAAATATCTGTAGGCTTTAGTTAAAGAGATAGTATCATCTTAAAACGTGCAATTAAAATATTGACCCTATTCTTTCAAGATACTGCATCCACCCAACATTCCTTGGTTGCTTTGGTTATTCCAGGACCACATTATTCTAATGCATTTTCTTTCTTCCTAATTTGTAAGAAGAACTGAGACAAATATTCATAAAACCATAAGAGCGAACCAACATGATGTCAAGTGTACAAAGCAAATTGAGGTATTTTTTTCACTATTTCAGTTCCATCTACAAAAAGCACAAGAAAGGAAAGAAGAAATACAGCAGCAGGACAGAACATGAAAAATATGGAACGACCAGAAGGTCTCAAAGATGTCTGCCCTGCATCTGACTACATCCATTTCAGTACAAACCATGGCTGCTATTGGAAGGGGTGTGCATACAAATGCTGCAGGACAGAGCACGTTCCCTTTCACACAGGGTGATCTGCAGGAGAATGGAGAAACAAGAGACCAAGTAGAAAGAAATATAAAGCGAGGCTAAACATCAGGGAGAAAAGGAGAAAGAACAAAAATGCCAAGCAGGGATTGGCAGGACTGGCAATATGAATTCTGTGCATGATGATGTACTCAGTGATATCTTCAATGAAAATACTAAATTTAGTGCAAACCCCCCATCCAGTACTGGAGTACTTAGTACTTTTCATCAGTCCTTTTAAGTCAGAAAAAAATGGCAATTTCCACCATTCACAGACTAAGAAAATCCACACCAGATGAAGAGCAGAACACTAAATGGTGCTGGAACAGAAAGACTTCCTGCTACATGTATTCATAGCAAAGTGTATCAGCTGTATGAAGAAACTTGATATATATGATTCTGTTTCTGTAGGGCTTTCTTTGTGTTGTTGGTGTTCTTTTGGCAGTGTTTTTAAAAACATGAGGCCAGTGTGTAACAACATGAGGTCTCCAGCTTATCTGCAAGCCCATCATCTCTCTTTCTGCAGAGTCCCAGCTTCCACAGTGCTTCAATATGATTTTTTCAGTGAGGGAACACAAGGTTGCTAACTCTCTTGTAGAAGGATCTGTCAGTTTCACAATGCTAGGTTACACATCTGGTATGTTTAAAGGTAAATGCTTATGCAGCCTATAAATAGGCATTGAAAGCACTTCCTTACTAGAGTGCATACAGTGTTCCTTGCCTTATCTTGGGCCCTCCAGATGCTGGATTCAATTCCAGTGTAATTTGTGTGACTGCAGTTGCATCAGTCATGGGGATGCTGTTAGAAAAGACTGAGAATACACATTAATGTGAGACACCTCAGGGTACTGCCTTCCACTTCTGGAAGAAGTGAGTAAAATCATTTTTCTGAGAGACACCTTAAGGCTCTTACAAAGTTATGGACAAAACAGATCGTCTGCTCTAACAGCAACAGCTTGTGAACACATCTATTTGCAGAAATGAGCAAGAAAAAGGGAAAGACGTGCAAGCTTGACAGAGTAGCTGAAACAGCAGAGCACCTAAGGAGGAATGGAGACTGATAAGACATTTGAAACCTGAATGAAGCAGGAGTCTAGAATGGGAGACAACAGGAGAAAGACTCATGGGGAAAAGCTTCCTATCTGGGAACTGAATGTACTTCTCGTTCCTAAGAAGAAAAATTTAAAAAACACAATTACTTACTGAAGAGGCTGCCAGTGATGTTGGAGAGGAAATGCAGTTAGCCATTTTGAGGGCAGCAAAGTCCATCAGGTGAAGAAGGCAGGAAACAGACTAGAAGGAATTAAAAAGAACCCAAGAGCAGAACACCTCCCCACCAGCTAGCTGTAAAAGCCAAGAAGAAAGGGAAGACAGGGTCTTGGCCAAATGAAATGCTGATGGGGACTGAAGCGATATGAGAAGCAACAGCAAGTGTGGCAATCAATGCCATCAAAAACCTGTGCCACTGAGAATAAAAAGAGGAAGCAAGATGGGGATCAGGCCAGGAATAAGGAGGGAAATGAAACAGGGAAATGAAATTTGTCATAGTAAGAGGTACAGTAAAAGCATCAGTACTTCCAGCAAGGTTTTGTACAATCCATGTCAATAAGCTGCAGTGAAGGCACTGGCACTTTATCTCGTGTCTCCTCTGAGTTCCCTCTACTCTCAGCATTGTGCAAGCATATATTCATTTCTACTTTCCCTGGCCCTGCCCTCCTCACATCCTCTTTTTACTAAGATCTCCCAGCTTCTTCTTCTAAAAAAACTGAGAAGCCTGTTCCACTTCCAATGCTGTAAGACCCCTGGCATCACAGAACGTGCAGGTTTATTGCAACAAGGTCTTGTCAAAGGTAAATGCTGTAGATAAAGGGGCTGAAGGATCTTACAGAATAGCTAAAAAACATTTCTCCTTCTGGGTCAGCTAGGGAATTGAGTAGAAACGAATCTTTTCTTGATTGAGCTGGCTGCTCCAAAGGAGACTGTGTAGAATGATGCAGTAAAGACAATACAAGGAGCAAATTAGTTAACAACTGTTAAAGCAACGAATTTGAGACCAATCTAGAATACTTCTGAAGAGCTGAAAACTCAGTCAATTCTACTTCTTCTGCAGTCTTGCTATCTTGACAAGAAGTGTTCCTCTAAATTGCCTGTGAAATAAAGTCCTCTGCCACTACCCAGTTACCCGCAGCCAGCAGCTGGAATATCTTCGGGACTGACACAGCACCTGGTAGCCAGCTGTGGCAGGACAACAGTGAAGCACACAAACCTGGGTGCCAGCCCAGGGCTAGGGGAGTCCCCACTAGCACAGCCTTCTGTCCATAGCAGTCAAAACATAATCATTCTTCCAGAGGTGGCTGTATGAAAACAATGCTCCATTTCACATGAAATGGAGCCCTATGCCCTTTGTGTCTCCAAGTCAGATTTGTTTCCTGAGAAAAGCTAGTTTACAGTGCCAGTTACTCGCTATAGAGTCATTACAGCAAGAGAACTGGAAACTTTGGTATGCTTGGTAATCTGGACTCTGTCAGGCCAGTATAAATTCAACATTTTGCTATCATTGGGAGAGACAGAAAAGGGATTGATTTTCCACATCTTATGTCATGCATGCAACAGCAGTCAGTCTTTGACTGTAATAAGTGAATAAAACACCTATTTCCACACAGCAGCTCTCACATTTAAAAGAACTTCAGCTATTTTACTTAGTTCAAGAACAGTAAAAAACATGCAGAGATCAGAGGCAAATGGGCACGTGTGCTACACAAAAAGTCTGCATGTTTGATGAGAAGCAATGCAATGTATTCCCAAAGGTACTAAAAAATAGCCCTTTATTGTTATAGCAAAAATGGTGCATTGGTAGAGCTTGTACAGAGTCTCTGGGCAGATCTTAAATTATTCTGTTTGTGTGAATTAAAGCATACTCATCACGCCCCACTTCACAATGTCTAACTATCATCAGTGATGCTACACATGTCAATAAATGCCCAGGGAGCCGTATGTTAACATCATGTTCCTGTAAATCCATTACAACTCGTGCTCTTGCATCGCTCTGGGGTCCCAGAGATCAGCATCTTTCAGTGGTTTTTCCTCCCTCCCCTCTCTCAGTCTCTTTTGACTGTATCATAAGCTTTTGTAAGCATCCCTAGTTATTTGAAGAGCAACAGATATAAAAGAACACAGAAGAAATTATTTCTGCCTCCATCTGGTAAAATGACAAGCTTTTCTTTAAAAGGCACAGGCTTTGACAGAAATATTCCCATCCCTCACAGTTTTGTTCCTACATATCTTAACAGAATCCTCTGTATAGAAATATAACTTTATATATAGTGTTTGGATGCATTAAGAAGCCCCTGTCAGGAAGACTTTATGAGGCTTCCTTGTAACTCCTTCCCGTTGGGAAAAGATCAATAAATAATGAGCCACTACTAGAAAGAAAAGAAACTTTCTCCAACCAGAGAAATCTTGGGGAATTTTTTTTGCTAAGACACAGAGGAGGACAATTTACTGTGGTCTATAAACATGAAACTTTTCTATTATCATTTACTATTTTCACATTCAACCAGCAGTGAATCCTACACGGAAAGCTGCAGCTGATGGAATCACGGGACTGATGGAATTACGGCCAGGCCACGGGGCACCATCCCGCCCTGCGAGCCGCTCCCGCCTCCTTCTCTTCCAGCTTCTCTCGGGAGAGGTGGGCAAAGCACCGGGGCCTAAGCGAGTGGCCCGTGAGTCCGTGAGATGCCTGCATTGGCATCTGCGCTGCGGCTCTCGGGGCAGCAAAAGGCTCGCTGCACCCCGCCACGGCCGCCAGGGCGGGACGGCAGCGATGCATGGGAAGCGATGGGACCTCGCCGCCCTTCCCCAACAGCCCTCAGGAGCGCCACATCCCCGCCAGCATGTGGAGCACCATTTACGGCGGGCAGCGCTGCTGTGGTTGGTACGAGGCGCTGTCCCCACGCCGCGGAGCTGCGGGCGCTGCCGCCCGTCCCCGCTCCCCGTCAGGCAGCGCCGGCCGCCGGGCGGGACGGACCCTCCTGAGGAAACACCACGGAGCCCCGAAGTTTCCAGCTCATGAGCGGCGTAGCCCTTTCCCTCCCACCTTGCAAGGCTTTCAGCCGTACCACAGAAACTTTGCTCTACGGAAAGCCGACAGCGGGACCCGGCAGCCCTCCCCCGGCAGCCCGCCTGCGCCCCGGCCCTTCCCCGGCACTCACCGCGGCGGCGGAGGGACGGAGGCCGGGGAGGAGCCCACGGGCGCTTCCCTCACCCCCTCCCGCCCCACACACGGACTCTCCTCCCCGGCGGGAAGCGGCTCCTCCCCGCGCAGGAATGGCCCAAGGCTGCCCCGTCACCAGCATCGCACTGCCCTCCGCAGCCACCGCTCCTGCCCCGAGAGGTGCCCGCGTCCCCCGGCAGCGACCATTTCCCTCGGTCGAGCTCCCCCCGTGCAAGGACACTCCAGAGTGCTTCATGCATAGTTTTGCGCTCCCTACTGACTGTGCGTACATCCATTAAAAAAGGCTTCAGCTGCATTCCCACATCACCAGTTTTTATTTCCATCAGCAACGCACTCTGCACAGGGAGGTTCTGGAGTCTTCCTCTCCAGAGACATTCCAAACCCACCTGGACGTGTTCTTGTGTCATCTGCTCGAGGTGACCCTGCCTTGACAGGGTGTTGGACTGGATGTTTCCCGAGGTCCCTTCCAACCTTAACAATCTGTGGTTCTGTGATATTCTTGAGGGGCGCAGACTGAACAGGCGTGTCAGAGGTTTGGTAATCACAATTTTATTTATTCAAACTAGACAGTGCTAATATGGAAAGTACCATGTTTTACAGCAGTCACCGTGCCCAACTCTGGAAACAGGCATATTACATCAGGACAGCAGCTACAAATACCTGGCAGAAGTTTATAGAAAAGATTTTACACAGAGAAGACATGGGCAGTCTGTTATTTTATCATTTATCTAAGCAGTCACACAGTGACATCAATTATATCTTACACCTCTCTGTACATCAAGAGAAAAAAATACACTGTAGAGAAGCCAAATCTCAGTGATTTGACATCTTCCATGTTGTCAATTTTTCCTCATCCCCCATAGACAAATTGCAGGGGTTGCACAGTACCATGAAAATAAATATATGTTACAAAAGCTTCCAGTTATGCATTGGATTGTCAAACTGTGGGGAGAAAAACAACAACAGAAAAAAAAACCCCAAGAGGCCAAGTCTGTTCATTTAGGGTTTAAGAGACAAAAAACCCACAGAATAAATGTGCTAGGACTCAAAGGAGACTTTCTGATTTCACTGGACCAAGGCCTAGATAGGCAAACAAGCCAGTCAAAAAGGTAATTAAAAAATCCCCTTGGAAATATCAAACTAAAATTAATTATTTCAAAAATGCCTTGGTTATAGCTAACCAGTTCATCTATGACTTTCACTAGACATTGAAAGGAAGGAAGCTATGATGGTTTGAATGAGATGCTTTGCTGAATATTGTCTTTAGGCTCAGGCTGCCTTTTGGACTTACACTATAAAACATGGAAGGAGTTTAAAAAATGCTACTTTTTTATTAACTACAAAACAGGAACAGGAACTCCATAGCATCAGATAGGATGGGTTTTAAACCATTAAGAGAAGTAGCAGAGAGAAAGGTTTAGCCTTAGAGGTTTGAGTTTACTTTGCATCTAACAAATGTAGCCATGTACAGGTATAACTCTTACAAACACATGACCTGATCCTGCAGCCCTTATTCCTCAGAAGGCAACAAGTGCCAAAACTCATGAAGATGGCCTTTTTCTTTTAAAAAGGTCAGCAAACTGGACATGAAGCACAAATTTACATGCAGCACTGCATGACAACTACAGAAAGATAATTTCTAAATCTGCAATGTACTTGCAGCATGTACTTCAGCATGTAGTCAATCTATACATACAAGAAGAGGTTACCAATGTCAGTGTGTCTTCAAATTGCAAGTTATGTCTAATGGTTTACTGTAGATGCACAGCAAACTCATCTTTTCTTGATAAATAAAGAAACTGCTGATCAGCACAGTGAGGAGAAGTATCTAGATTAAGGTGAATGGCCAAGCAAATGCAGAGGCATTCTATGCAGAATTTATTTTCTCTGCTTTAACAGCAGCTTCAATCTCTTCCATGATTGGCACCGGTCCTGCATAGTTATTAGTTTCAATAGCTTCTAATTTCTCCTGATAATCAGTGGGCAAGCCATTCTGTTTTGCACCCATGCAGATAACCTATAATTAAAATAGAAAAAAAGAGCCTTCAGTAATAAAAAGGACAGACTCCTCCAAACAATCACTTGAGCAGGAGGAACCATTTAAGTTACCCAGAGAATTTACCTCAAATAGAGCTATTTGTATCTAAGGTTAGCCAAAGGCTTCTGGGAGACCAGAACAGCATGAACAAAATTACTCTGAAAAGGCTTTTAACTACCCCTGAGATTCTGATGTGTTAC
This sequence comes from Zonotrichia albicollis, assembly GCF_047830755.1. Taxonomy (NCBI): domain Eukaryota; kingdom Metazoa; phylum Chordata; class Aves; order Passeriformes; family Passerellidae; genus Zonotrichia; species Zonotrichia albicollis. The sequence goes on along the minus strand of NC_133819.1, from coordinate 42,780,593 downwards.
TGAAGCACACAAGCCTCTGTAATTAAGCTGTTATTCAGTTCTTTCTTCCAGACAGGATGATAACTTCAATAATATATGCTGCTTCTCACTCAGGTGTGACACTAAAGTTGGCTGAGAATTTAAAAAGTGGTTATTTTTAAAACTAAGCTGTCCAAAGGACAACAACAAGTACCTATTCAGGGTACAGGAATAGGAGAAACAGACACTTAACTCAGTCAAAAAGCACAGATTCCTTAGTTTGTTACTGCAGCTTTCCTTCCATACATAAAATAAACTGAAGTATTGGTGCAGAGGAAAGATTGACAGTGAGAGGAGAAGGGGAAGTTGTAGGAACACAGCTTGAAGGAGACACCAGCAAGGCTGCATATAGAAATGAACATTCTAAATAGGCTTTCATGCATTTAATGGCATGCATTTCAAGGATGAGGTGTCTAGAAAGAATGAATTTTGCCACAAAAAGTACGTAACAGTAGATGGATGTAGCTCAATCACTGTGTGCTAATGCAGTCATCTTTTAAGTTTTTAGCTCTTCTGCCTGGTTAACTTAAAAAAAAAAAAAAACCAAAGAAAAAGCTGGGGGCACAGGAGAAGAACAGAAATAACAACTGCTCCTGACAGGAGCAGGAGGGAATGATAAAGTTGCCAATAGTGGAGGTCTGCACTTTCAGCATACCAATGAGAGCTGACACACAGCAGCAGACTATGTATTAGCTCCCTGAAAAGCCCTAAAGAGCTGCCTTGCCACGAGGTGGGTTGGCAGGGAAGAGGTTTGTGGAAGAGCAAAGCCTGCTTTCTAAGCAAGCCCTCTCTTCAGCAGTCCCAGAGCAGCTGGCCTTAGCTGTGCTCCTGCAAGTCAGCTCAGAGGAGTGAGTTCCTCAGTCTGGAGAAGGCAGCACACCTGGGATTTAAGAGGCTCACTCCTGGTTTCTGCACTTCAGGTAGGAAAAGCCGGCTGCAGTGATGTCTGTACACATCACACACAGCCACACCAGCGTGGCTGGGCCTGCCCAGATCTCACAGGCTGAGCAGGTCAGGCCTGCTGCGTGACTGGATCATGTGTCTCTGCAGAGTCAGTGTTGCAGAACAGTGTTGCAACACTTGTGCCTCAGCAGCCATCAAGGGGGAACCCTGCCGTGCTTTGCAATGCTGCTGCAGCCCTGTGATGTACTGGTGATGTGTCTGGTAAAAGGTGACAGCTGCATCCTGCCGTGACAGCAAGTACTTACCGAGACAGAAAGGATAATCCACCTCCTGGAAACTACAAGCCAGGTGCTGCATTTTCCCCACAGAACATTCCCTCTGTCCTTTCAGTGGAGTACATTAATTTTTCAAACAGAGAATTGCTGCATATATGTGAGCAACATCCTCCAGAAAACCTTGTGCCAATCACAGCTAATTCCCAAGTTAAATAGGGGATTCCTGTAAGGTATAACTACACCAAAAACCCCAAGCTGATTTAATAGGTCTGTAAGAGCTAGCAATGTCCTGTGAGCATCATTCCAGCAGTACCTTGCACAAGGACTGCTATACCTTTACAGTAGTCATGCCTTCCATGCACTGTAATCAAAGTACTTATTAAATAGCACAGAAGTAGTGCATTATAAACTTCTGTACACTCTTCCAAAATGAAAGTGCTGCAACACCTACCTTTTTATACTGTGGAGAAGGGGGACCAGAGACATAGTCCTTCATCTGGTAGCTTCGACAGGTCAGTACCTTTCCTGCTTGCGTGTGGACATTGACTTCTATTGGGACATAAATGCCATCCTCAACTCCCTCTTGCCTGTAAAACACATATATTCCTTTCATGTCAATTATCCAATCCATTTCCAACCAACCATGCAATAAACATGTGGATTTATTACAACAGAATTCAAGGCAGGACACTGGTCTGTGCTTTAATATAGAAATATATATATAATAAAGATACAATAAAGAATAATAAATAAAAACAAATGAAGCAAAACATACTTCAGTGCTTTTTGTGCAAACTTGCTCCATATAAGAAAATATGTTTTTACAGAATTCACTTTTATCATTTCAGCTCTGTAAGAAATGATGACTTGTGATTAACCTGTGAAGTCAGAAAGAGAATATTCCTAAACTAATTACTGTGGAAGACAGGTAGTCAGAAAGAGAAACACAAGCAAGATTATTACAATTAATGAGCCAGACACATGTTCCTTAGCTGCCACTTAGATAAAGAAGCAATTGCAAAGTTTTATCTTGTCCATTGTGTTACCTTTTAATAAGGGGAAACTTGCACAACTTGTGCAATGCACTTTCCAATGAATAATGCAAGACACCTTTTAACTTGCACAAGACATACAGAGCAGTAATGAGCTAGGTCGGGACAAAAAACTATTTGGTGTTTTTTTTTTAATTAGCAAAATTATGCTTCAAAAAACAAAGACTCAAAACCAAGCCTACTTATTGTCCTCAACCACTGGCATTTAGCCACCAATAAAAATTACAAGAAGTAGATGAGAAACTTGAGCAATACAAGCGACTGTATAACACAATTAACTTTAGATGTACTTTAGCTACAAGTCATAACATGGTTTTTAGCCCTGCTTGTCCAATATAAATTTGACAACTCATCTTTTTCCCAAAGACTTGCTACCATTTCAAGTTATTTAACGTACAGAATGTGGGCCATGCTAGGCAAGTAACTAGGTTAAGTGCAAGTACAGACTGGAAGCTAACTGCAGATTCAAGGCCAGCAGACTAAAAATAGGTCAAGTGGTTGTGTGAAAGCAAGAAAACTGTTTAGTAACATCCATTGCTGGACTCTATGAGGCAAAGTCATTATTTAGTCTGTAACTTACAGATTTGTGAAGTACAGAGGACAAAAAAACCTCATAGGAGTGGCTGAGACAGCAAAGAAAATTAATGTGAAAGCCAAAGAGTTCTGCCATCTAATCAAAAGGTTCCCTCCCATATTTGTTTTCTATATATTAAATTGTTTTGTTAGTGCTTTAACTAGTTACGTGCAGCCTCAATTACACATTCCCTCCTTTGCTTCTGAATAACAAAACACAGACTACTTTAACCAGATTAAGAGGGGGTAAAAATAAAAAAAAGGTGGAGCATTTTCTTTTTGGATACATGGTAATTTTAGGAAATAACTTGGTGGAGAACCTACAAATATATCAGCTTGCACACAGGCAAAGCACCCCAAGACCTTCAGCAGGAGCACCTGCAAGCTCATTTGAGTGTGTTAGGAGCAATTCTTAGAAGAGCACTGTTGACTATGATTATAAAAGCCAAGAACACATCCCATTTCTAGTTCTCCTCCATGGCATCAATGAGGCAAGTGGGAAAAAGTAATCTGTGGTGCTGGTGGTGTCCATGCTGCAGATTTTGGTGGTGTTACAGCACTCAAGTCTCTAGTACCTTAGCAAGCATTGAAATTTATCCCCTGCCAAACAAATACCAGGGGTCTGCAATCCTACACTATGTCAAGTGTAAACAGTGTGTAAACACTTATGGAAGTCAGAGTACAAAATACTGTCCCCATGGAGGGGAAACACAAAAGCAGATGCTGTCAGACAGGATCATCATACTTAGGAAGTTTATGCTTCAGGAAAGCATGGCCAATCAGGAGTTTTAAGTAAAGGTCAGCAGAAGGGGTCAGGATGTTTAAGTGCTACTGTAAGCAAGAGCAGAGGAACTCAGGAGATAATGAAGAGGGGACATGTGAAGCTGTCCAAGCACAAGCATGCCAACTGGATGCCCATGCCCTCTTGCTTGAGGGCTAACACTCCCAGCCAGGACAAGAGTGCTCAAGAGTGGCCATTACCATAAGGTGCTAACAGAACTTGGGCAAAAAGTTTCCCTTGTATTTCAGCTTCACCATAGGCAACAAAAAGCACACTGGAACCAAGTTTCACTGCCAGATTTTAAGGACATATTTATACACTGGAATGGCAGCACTACCAGGGGCAGGAGAACAGTATTGAGGTAGTGCTTTCATTGGGTTTATTATGCTCTGCTCCCTTGTTTTCATGAGCCCAGATTTCTGCTGGAATTGTCAGTGATGAACTGGTCTGAACAAACAATCCATGTGTACCAGAAGCACCGTGCTGTGCAGGCACATCTCAAAAGCTGCAACAAGCACGTGGCAGCAGGCAAACTTCTGGAGATTACATTCTATGCCCTGTCTTAGACCCTGCAAGAAGTCATGCTATTCCTTGCTTTGTTTAACCAGGTGGTCTTTTAGACTTCAGCCTGGGAGCAACTTGCTCAGGGCTCCTTGAAGGTCTCTGAATGACCAGGCACAGCTAGAACATTCTACACCACCCATTGTAAAGGTGTAGGCAGGCTCACCGATTCAACAGGGGAAACTATAACACCCCAGCTCTCTGCTGGGATGTTCCTCAAGCTCACAACAGTTTACATCCTTGGAAGAGAAGAGATGTAGATAACTTCCTCAAAAGGTCCCTTTGCCTGAATTAAAGATCTCTCTTCTGCAGTCTTGTCCTTATCCCTTCCTTTACTGCTACAACTGGAGTCTACAGATGTAAACAGACACTGATGTCAGTCTCAAAGGGAATTCTCCCTAAAGCAATGGGAAAAACACCATAGGACAAATACAGAATTTAGAATCTTAAAAGAGACAGAAAATTGGGAAGACAGTTAAAAAAATAAAAGAAGCATGACCTGCTGACTTCGAATCAAGGTCCACAGATTGTTAAAATACCCCTAAAAGTAGCTTTAGCTTGAAAACAAAGCTATTTTAATCACAGAAGTGTCAGAAGTAAATACACATACTGTGAAATAGAATTCACATATTAAAATCAAAAGCATCTTCTTGATTCCAACGCACAGTTACCACACAGCTCTTCACGAAAAATTAGCTAATTTTCAATCACCCTCTAAAGCAGCAGAAGACAGCAAAAGTTAAGTCACCTACTTATCCAGCGAACTCAGATTGCAAGTGTTCATTTTCCACACTATTCCCCACACTTCATCTCCGGGGCTCTGAGCAATGGTAGCTGTACCTCCATGCCAGACAGAACTTGTCCTGCCTTGATGATGGCCAAACTCGAGCTTAAAATCCTGCAAATCAGAGCAATGCAAAGAATCAATTTCCCCTGGAAGTTAGGGCTGTTGGCTATTCTTGACATGAAAGGGGCAGCCAAAGGACAGTAGTACACATACAGTTGGAGACACGGGAGGAAGAACAGACAGGTGCCACCTACCTCGTGCCAAATCCTTTGCAGGTTTTTTGTGACAAGACTTAAATGCTACTATGGCAGGATCCAGGAAAATAGTAAAGGTAAAGAAGTCTACAAGATGGTAAGCTTTGGGTCCTGTTCTCATGCACTAATAAGATTGCCCAATTATAGAACACCATCCCTTGTATTTTACAATGATTTTTTTTCCATCTCATCACCGATCTGGAACATTCTTGGGTATTTTTAAGTCACGGCATATGTCTCAATGAGTGAGCTTATTCAGTTTTTTTTAAGTAGAAGCATTATTTTAGGAAACAAATATCATTTTTTCTTACATGCAATATCAGTATATATGAAAAAGAGAATAATGGGTTATTGAATGGTATCAATGTAATTTCTCACCTGATTCAATACACTCAGTATCCTCTCCTACTTACTAATCAATTTGTGGACCCTTCCCTAGCAGTACAGAAGGGAAACACTCCCTCCCCCCACAATCCAAACCAAGCTTTAAGGAAGACTACCTGCTTAACAACAGCAAAAATAAACCCCAAACCTATGCAGCCCCACAGCTTTGTGTATTTCTTACAACCACCCTGTTGAACCTATGATTTTGATTTGAAACATACACATGTACACATGAATATTCCCTCTGAGACACATCACTCTCTTGTAATATCCTAATAGATATAGGAAAAAGGTTGCAAAAAAAAAAAAAAAAGAAAAAGCCCTTGGAGGCATACACACAGAGCACCTATCAATTTGTGTGTGTGTGCATAAGTGACAGCAGCCTGGAAAAGCCAGAGTTTACTCCATCAACAGAGTCATTTTCCTGCCCCATAAAATGTCCCCTATTTAACCAATTTCACTAGAAAATGGTTTTCTTAGATGCACCAAGTTACTTGCACAAAAGTCTACTTGAGACACAGACTGAAGCTACAGATGAGGACAAGTAATTGCAGGACAGCCCCAAGGAAATCCTGGATAGAATCAACTACTCTCATTACAGTCTCATTAAAAAAAAAAAAAAGAAGAAAAAAACAAGAAAAGGGGGAACCCCCCCACCAATTTTTACTTTATTCCTCCAGTTATATTTTCTTGGACCTGACCTGCACTGAATAGCTGCAAGGAGCTGCATAAAATCATCAGGCACCACCCAAAAACAGCAACAGAGATCCCACAGAAACAGCACAGTTCACTCTGGTTCTGGGAGCAGGAAACTCTAAGTTACACCATGTGTGCAGCTGCATCAGGCACTGCTGGGAAGAGGGAAAAAACACAGTAGATAGATACTTTTTCGGGTCAAGAAATTGGTCTTTGGTCCTTCTTAATACCAGTGTAATACCCTTTCTGTGCTTGTTGCACATCCCATTCTTAACAGCTTCTGGCTGAAGATTAACAAAGCTTTGAACAGTAAAATTAGAGGGAAGTTTAGCTAAAGTTTAACTCAAGTTTTTACCTTAGTTTAAGATCCAAAGCACTCTGTTTACAGGCTGTTTCTCCTTTTTTTAAGCCCAAGTGGCACTATCACAAAGCAATTAATAGAAAATCAGCTCCAACCTTCCTGCAGACCTCACTCCCCAGCATCAGTGATTTTCCAGCTGGAAGCAAAGGAGTGAAGCCACGTGGTGTCAGCAGGGAACATAGCAATCGGTCACAGGCCAGCTAGAGAAGGCAGCCAGCCTGCAGTGGGGCAAGAGGTGCTTACTGACTAACCAGGAAATCGACCTGAAGAAGCCTGCTTTTATTCCAAGACAAGCACACACTACTCGTGCCTTTCTCCCTGCCTTCAGGGTCTGATCCTGCAAGGTTCAGCAGGAGGGGATCTCAGCATGTTCAGTGGAGGGGTAACTGTAAGTTCCTCACACTTTACAGGAGCAGGTCTCAGCTGCCAGGTTGATAGTACCAAGACACACCAAGTATCTGACTATGGGGAGTTTATTATTGACAAGTTTTCTGAACTTCTTCATACACTCTAACATAGATAATTTCCAGCCAGTTACTCCAGGAGAACCTTCAAGTCATCTTTAAGTGGTGTCAATTGATGCTCTGCTCCTCCAAGCATCCTTCTAGTTGCACAGATCTGTACATCAACAGCTTTAATGACCACAAGCTGGTGTTTCCAAGCCTACACTAAAGTCAAGCTGATAGAATGGTATTTAATAACCCTGGCAGGGAGAGAACTGCCCTGTAGGGTGTATGAAGGTGTCAGCTGCAGATGTGCAGAGCAGGCTGAAAGCTCCCATCTCCCATCACAGAACGCAGGCAGAGCTCCTCGCCTGTACCAGGGACATGTCCCACTAGACTGGTTTGCTCAAAGCCCCATCCAGCCTGGCACTGAACATTACCTGGGATGGGGCATCCACATCTTCTCTGGGCAACCTGCTCCTATGCCTCACCACCCTCACAGTAAAGAATTGCTTCCTGCTGCTTTACATTTCAAAGTCCGGAGTGCTTTACACAGGGGCCATGGGTCACGGCTGCCAGCCTGGAAGGTTAAGTCCTGCCAGATAACCTCCGAATGTTTGGGACTACCACAAACACTCCTTCTGCAGCAGGCCCTGGGTCAAGAAGCAGAGGATAGCCAGGGTTGGAAGGGACCTCCCGAGCTCATCTGTCCTAGCCCTGCCACCTCGAGCAGGTGACACAGGAACGCCCGCAGGAGGCTTTGGAATGTCTCCAGAGAGGGAGACTCCAGAACCTCCCTGGGCAGCCTGTTCAGCGCTCTGCCTCCCTCGACATAAAGAAGTCACTCCTCACGCTGAGGTGAAACTTCCGTTTCAGTTTACGTCCATCGCTCCTTGTCCTCTCACGGTACACAACCCGGCACCATCATCTCGACGAGGACCCGCCGCCTGATCCGTGCTGGGGCCACCCCCGTGGGAGGGACGGACGGGCTGCAGCTCCGGACCGCAGGCAGCCGCGGGGACGTGCGGCTCCTCGGGGACTCTGGGGCTCCCTGCAGGAATGTCGGGCTCCCTCAGCCCCCCCGCGGCCCCGCCAGCCGCCCCCTCACGCACCTGCAGGCGCGCCAGGGCGCAGAGCGCGGCCGAGGGGTTGCGCAGCAGCAGCCGCTCCCGCAGCAGGTTGCTGCCGTACGCGTAGTACAGGAACCAGCAGCCACTCTCGCCGCCCGGCTCCATCAGCCCGGCCCAGTACAGCACGGCACGGCACGGCCCCGCCGCTGCTTTAGCGCCGCCCTCCCGCCTCGCCTTCCCCGCCGCTTCCGCCGCCGCCCGGGAGCCGGCGCGGAGCGGGGCCGTGACGCAGAGCGGCGGCAGCAGAGCCCGGGCAAGGCCTCAGGCGGGCTCCCAGCGGGGCCGTGACGCGGCAGGAGCGCTCCGCCCCTCCATCCGTCCATCCATCCGTCCGTCCATCCAGCCCGGAGCCGGGAGCGGCGCTGGGCCGGAGCCCCCGCGGCTCTCAGGGCAGCGGGGCTGAGGGGCACAAGCCCGGAGCTCGGGGGTTCAGTCTCCTCGTTCATCTGGCTTAGTTTGTAACACTGAAGTCTTGGTTTGAGCAGCATGGAAAAGAACCCAAGTTCTAAGAGAAAACTTTCACTTTTTTTTTTTTTTGGTGTGTGTGTGGTTTTGGCTTTTTTTTCCGGTTTTTTTTTTTTGCTTGTTTGTTTGATTTTTTTGTGTAGAATATAGAAGGTTCCAGTAATTTAAAAAGTGTTACAAAAAGCTGGTTGGCTCTCTTTTAGAGGAACGTCATTTCGATACAAAAGAGTATCGCTAAATTGCGACGTGCTTTCATAGGGATTATAATCCCTATGTAAGATTTTTCTGCTTAGAAGGAAACATCCACCTCAGGTTGAAAGGAGCAGCTCAGAGAAAGCGCCGATCAGGTGGCACAGCGCTCACTAACGCCTGGAAACCCTGCCTGTTCCAGCATCTCAGCCCCTTCCATCCTCTGTGGGGAGGAATAGGCTGTCAGCGAGCAGGGCCTGCAGCCCCTGGAACCAAAAAGAGCATCCTGGCCAACTCTGAGATAAACAGTGATGATTTGTAAATACATTTCATGAGAAGCAAAGCAGAGCAGCTTTTTCCAGCTGCAAGCACTCAGAGCACAGTAAGATGGGAATGTGCAAAGGTAAAAGGCGAGAAGGTGCTGGTGTGTGGGCAGGCACACCAGCAGAGCTGCACACCCATGCACGGAGACATCTCCTCTCCTTCCCTGACAAAAGCAATGCTGGAATGGGACAGGAGGAGTCCTTACTGCTGGCTGCTGAAGCAGTATATAGATATGTATATAGCCATGGAAGGCTGTAATTAGCAATAGTGTAACCATGAATGGTGAGATACCACTCATTAATGCAGGTAAAGTAGCCCTCAGAGCAAGTTGGCTTCCTGAGCAGAGGCAGCTGCTGCAGGATTTAGCACAGGATCCTGGCAGCACAGTGCCCGGCCTTTCTGGGCATATCCCCATCTTGGAATATAGAGGTAAAGCAGCTCCTTCCTTCAATGATGTGTTCAGTACTCCAATCCAGTCCCTGCTTTTGTTTTCCCAACACAGGCATTGGGAAAGACAGATTCATCATGAAGCACATAAAGTGATAAAAGTTATTCTGATCCTTCCTGACTAGTACCTTTCTATTTTTAGGGATTATTTTTCTTATGTAGGAACCAAGTATTGTAAAGTGAGAGGGATTACACAGGTCGTAGGAATATATAGCAAAACTCCCTCACTCCCACTCCTTAAAACAACTGGTAGCTGAGCCTGTCTTTTGAAAACCTGCTTCTGGTATATGCTTTTAGTCCCTTTTCCCTAAGGACACACAAACTCCATGAGAAGTGTCTCTCTCATCTTCCATCAGCTTCTGGGCTGTTGCCTAATTTGAACCAGAAAGCAAGGGATTTTAAAGATGTCTAAATTTCTGCTGATCTCAAGGAAAGAGTCAAGAGGACGGCCATGAGACAGCAGGGTGCCATGAGGGAAGCTTCCAGAGGGGACTGTAAAGCCCAAGGGACTGAGCCTGCTGGTGAGCAGGTTTTCCAGCCTGGGTGCCTGCTGCACTACATGTTTGGGCTTTATATGAGCTGTCTCTTGTGAGCTGAGGTGGACATTTCTTTCTAAACAGAAAAAACTTACATAGGAGTTGCAGTGAAGCATGTAACAATTGCTACTCTTTAATCTCAAAATGACTTTCTAAAAAAACCCCAACCAGCCTTTCATAACACTTTTTAAGTTTCAATAACTTTGACATTATGCTCAAAAAAAGCCATTCTTTTTATCAACACTCAAGAGTTTCAACAACAATTGTGATGATTTTTTCATTCAAAAAGCATGTAGATTTTGAACACGGTGAAGCTTTTCTCCTAAAGCTTTTGTTCTTTTCCATGATGTTCAAATCAAGACTTCAATGTTATGAGCTAAGTTAGATGATTGACAAATGAGGAGATGGAGCCCCTGATATCATGGCTGTGTTTGTACACCGGAAAACCTCTGTTAGCAAAGGGAGCTAGAAAAATTACCCCGAAATTTATGGAAAGATAATCAGGGTGAAATACTGCCACTTGCAATTCCAAGTATTCAATCCTTCAAAAAGCCCTTTTCAAATTAAAATCTTTTGGGGTTTCCATTTTCTGCAGTCTGTACTGAATGCCAAGCCTATTCTCTTACCAAGAAACATGAGCCAACATTTCCAGGAGCGTGGTTTTGGTATGCATAGTGTCTAGACACAGCATAACGCTAACTCAGGTGCTATTTGAACCTAGGTAAACCTTAGATCTATGGTGATTATTTTTCTGAAATGGATTCACTCAGTTTGCACTTCTGAAATCCATTTCTTCCCAGCTGGCAAGGCAGCATGGGAGGGAAGTGAATTTGCTCTGGAGTGAAAGCTTTGCAAGTCTTTCTGCTGATGTATGTCCAAATCACGACTAAATGGCTGTATGTGCATAGGGAAATACTTGGGCACTATGTGCAGACCTTGCTTGGAAACCAAGTTTACAAGAGCAAAAACAGCGAGGAGGACCTTTCCTGTAGGAATTTGAGAACAAACCTGACAGGCTTTGGTGGCGCTACCAAATTTCACACTTCTGCTGCTTCGTGACCTTTTCAGGTGAAAACTAACTCTCTGAGAGAGGAGCGTGTGAAATTAAATCCTGGGGACTTTTTTTTGAGATAAGTCAGTTCTAGGTGCTCTCCAGAGCAGCTGACATAGACCTGTGTTAACCTGTGTGAAGCCCCAAACAGTTTGGAGGCATTGTTTCCCCTTGCATGTCGCTACAAAACCTGCGCAGAGTAAGCAGTCAGGAGCACGCCTCCCGCCCGGGACCTTCCCAAACATGGGCGAAAGCTCTCGACAGCCACAGCTATTTGTGCATTGTCTGTGGAGGAGATCAACAGGGTTATTTATGCAAAGAAAGCAGGAATTTGTTGCCATCAGGTCTTTTGCCTAGGTGCAATATATTCCTGAGCATATCCTGTGTTATAAGGGGGAGAAAAAGGAAATTTGGAAAAATAAGGAATTAGGGGAAAAAAATGAGATGCAGTAGGGTAAGTTAACCTCCTGAAATGTCTTCCAGTCACTCAATGTGCCTCCCCATCACTCCCTTTACAGCCCATGGTTGTCACAGCATGAGCTATAATTGATTTTGAAGAAAGAAAAGAGAACCTGGAGGAATAATAAGGACAACTGATGCAAATGAGCTGTGTGTGCAGTCCTCCCCACAGCTTTCCACTCCTCTCTGAGGAGCCCTAGTAGGATGTGCTCTGCAATTAGTATTTCATCAAAATGATAGCTTTTGCTGTGAGATGGTTACAGCTGGTGGTAGCTTCTTAATACAGTGTGCAAGGTCTGGGGGTCTACAGAGATTTCATGTTCATGCAAATGAATGCAAATGATTTTACAAGGTGTCATGATGTTGCTGTACTTGTTCATTCCCTACAATATGGGAACCGTGCTGTCCTGCAGAAACTCAGCCTCTTTCCCTTCCCTGCTTGACAAAATAGCCACTAACCCAAGGCACTTGTGGCTTGGCCCCACTGACAACCAGGAGGAATATTCATCATTCATTTTGCAATTCTGTTCTCACAAGTTTCCACAAATAGTGCAGTCATTCAGGAGAGGAACCATTAAAATGGCTGGGTCTGTGCATGTATCCACCTGCCTTTTTTTTTGGTTCTGCTTGATGCCAATGTGAGTTTTGGGCCCATCCTGGGGCAGCCCTGAGCTCTCCCTGGCTGCTGCACACTCAGTGTGATTCTGAGATGTCACCATGTGGTCAGTGCCATCTGAGGTCTACAGGTACTTGCATGTGTGACTTCAGCAGCTGGTTAATAAATCTTTCCAAATACATCTTGTTTCAAAGGAAAAATGCTGTGCTGTGCTGCAGAGACTGTACCTGGCACGCAGTGCTTTTAGCTTGTATATGAATGTACAGTGGGAACAACTTAAAAGTGGGAACAACAAGATGTGTGTCAGAAAAAGAGGTTGATCCTGATCATCTTTGTGGAAGTACATTCCAAACCTGTCTTTTTTTCCTAGGACCTAGTGTTTAACCACCCTCATTGTAACACTCTACTGAATGATTGCAGCTCTCTACTGATATGACACAAATGGTTACAGGAGATTTTCTCAATCTCTTGATAATGAAATCTCTTGGTTTGCTGTGTCAAGAGGATTTGTCAGTGTGATGTTTCTGTGTCCTCTTGTCTCAGGGTGCATTATCTTCTCCCACCACAGAAGTGATTGCTCCTTCCAGAGGAACAGTTCACATTGCCATCTGCTTCTGGGAGAGACTTGTTTCTCACCAAATACCAAACAGGTTTTCTCTCAAGTCTGTCAAGTACTTGAGCCTTTTTTCCCATGAAGTTTATGACTATCAAATTCAGACCAGCAGATGAAAAGGCTGTATCTTGCTGTCTTTTGGCAGCTTTGCTATTTTTACAATGTGCTTATGGTTTTGGGCTTTTAAAATTATCTTTAATACTTAGTATTATTTATAGGTTAATGTTCATTCACTTTATTCCCATCCTTTTACCTTCTGTAGGTTGAGGGCACTCTTGTTTATTTCTCCTTTTATTATCTTCCAGCACAGAAAAATTATCAAATAAAGCCAGTTCCAGGTAGTGTTTTCCAGTTCTGTATTAACCCTATGTCTTTACAGTTGAACCCTGCAGTGTATTTCACACAAAGTTGATACTTCTGCTTTTGTTCTGCCATGTCTGTAACCATTTCTGTGCTGCAAGCCTTCAGCCTGCAGAAGACATCACATGGCTCCAGCCATGTGCAGGAATGTGTCTCATGGCCACACCCTTTCCCAGAAGCAACATCACTGGGCTTCTTGAACTCTGAGGGCAACTATGAGATGTTCGGATGGAGAAAGGCAGTAGTATTTCCCTGTTTGTAAGAGCAGTGCTGGAACAGTTGCAGGAGCATGTGGCATTGATGTCCAAAGAGGCCCTGGTTGTACTGTTCCTTCTAGTTCTGCACAGATCTCACAAAAAACAGTACAGATCTCCACTGAGTGATTCTGGGCAGAAAGTAACAATTACTGGTAAATCCAGTTCAGTCCTTCCACTGGGCTGGTGGCCTGTGTGGATGCTTTTGTTGTGGAATAAAGGCAGCACTGTTTTTTCATTTGTTTTAGACTCATTTTAGCATGACATAAGCTAAACCAGAAAAATCCCTGTGTGTCAGAAAAAGAGGTTGACTCTGAGCATTGCATTGGTGGGATGACAGCAGTTTGAGCTCACACTGTGGCTTGCCATTGCTCTGCTCCTCTGTGTAAGCAGATCTTTGAACCAGTGACAAGACCTGGTCCAGCTCAGTTGCACAGAACTTGACTGGGCTTAGGGGGTTGGGAGTATTTTCCTCCCTTCCTCACTTGTTGGGGAAAGTCCAGAGAAGGACCAGTAAGATCATTAGAGGAATGAAGCACCTCTTGTATGAGAAAATGTTAAAAGAATTGGGATTGTTCAGCCTGGAGATGAGAATAGTCTGGGGTGACCTTATTGTGGTCTTCCAGTACCTGAAGAGAGTTGACAAGAAAGATGGAGAGAAACTTTATACCAAGGGCATGTAGTGACAGAACAAGGGGGGATTTGGGTTAGAGTTAGGTTGGTATGAGTTAGGTTTAGATTAGAGATTAGTAAGGAATTCTTTACCAGGGTGGTGAGGGACTGGAATAGGTTGCTTAGAGAAGTTGTGGATGCCCCATCCCTGGGATTGTTCAATGCCAGGTTGGATGGGGCTTGGAGCAACCTGGTGTAGAGGAAGGTGTCCCTGCTTATGGCAGGGGATTGGAACTAGAGGATCTTTTAGGTCTTGTCCAACCCAAACCATTCTATGATTTGATGATGATGATGATGATACAATGCAAAACCAAGAGGGGAAGAGAGCAGCAAGCTCTCTATCTCTGGAGATGCTCGGGCAAGAATATCAATGCTCCTCTCCCATCTGTGGGCACATCTTAAGGAGAAACAAGAAAGAGTAAATCCTTTATCTCTCAAAGATGTTTTTCTTTTCTTCCTGCACTTCTACATTGTTGCCTTTTAATGACTATGTTCTTAGCACTTGTTCCCACAGATGGAGGACTTTGCCTACTGCCTCTCACATCTAATTTTCTCCTTCTTCCACAACCCCTGCCCTTGCATCAGGGATACAACCCCTGGAGTAGAATAGGAGAAAAAACTTGCTGGTGGGAGGGGTGCTGGCACTTTGCTGTTTTCTTCACCAGAAGAACCTTCTGGGATACATCTGAGATACATCATGTACCATTTCTGTTACCTTGAGGGTCTTTCATGTTAAAAAAGCCATCCTCAGGCTGTACCTGCAGATCCCACTTTTCATTAAAATGGATGGCAGTGTTCACATAAAGTCACTTTTTCTCTGGTTGCTGCCTGTGCTGGGGCAGTGAAGGACAGGTGGATATCCCTCTCTGAGTGCAGTTTTGGTGCTTGGGAAGGTGACACTGGCACAAAGGAAAGCCAGCCCTGGCAGCTTCCATGCTGTGGCAGTTGCTGTAGAATCGCCTCATCTTTGCTGTTCATCTTTGCAGAACAACAACTATGGAGAGAGGGTTTTTGGTTCCTGCAGTCCCAGGCCTTGGAGTCTGTTTTCCTAAGGAAGTGCAGCTCATGCTGTCACACTATGTGCCCACACCAGTGTGTGCATCCTTCACTGCCCATCCTGGTGACTGCTGAACACATTGGGCAGCTCCTGCCAAGCCTGCACACCAGTACCAATCTCTGGGACCATGTGTTCCTGTGAATTCTAGGAAAGGTGCAGCTGGGGAAAAAACAAGTCTCAAGCAGCGAGAGGCAGCAGTTTGAGTAATCTGCTCTTAGACAGCAAAGACACTGCCCAGGAGAGAGAGGAGCCCAGCTACATAAAAACTTCTAAAAGGAGTTTGTTTGTCAGAAGTAAAGAGACAGACAATCCATCAGAATCTGATTACTAATGAAGCACTCACCCTTCAGTCATACAGAAATCACTCAGCCACGAGATCTGAATTCAATGTAAACAGGTTGTCTTAGGTTCAGTGCTTTGTATGGGCTTGTTTTTCTGTTCATATCTCAGAAAGAGCTCTTCTGCACCAAAAATTCAGCTTGCCAGACAAGTTAACAATGTCAGGAGCAGCCTTGGCAGAAGTTCTGCCTCAGAGCACATCTATTATTCACAGGGTTTGCAGAGTGCAGGGATATACAGAAGTCATGTCCTGCCGAGGCACAGAATGTCTCAATGACAAACAGAAGGAGAATAACAATATTTTCTTCCAAGGCACATGTGGCCCTGAGCATCTCTAGGGATGTGCATTTGGTAGCTGATTGGAAACAGACTTATTTTATTCCTGTCTGCATAGAAAGCCCTGATTTTTTTTTTTAACCAGAAAAAAAAAGAGAAAAACATGTTTTCAGCAAGCTAGGACAGGTCCTCATTCCTTCCTTTCCACTCACAGGAGCATTATGAGTGGGCAGGGAGGCTGGTGCAGTGGGTGTGTTGCAAAAGCAGTTGTGAATTGGCCCTACTTGAATGACAAGGGCCGTTGGAAAATAATGAGTTACGGGACTAATTGCAGCCAGCGGTTGTCACTGATCTAGTTAATCACGACTGCTTTATACCAAGTGCTCCTCTGTCATTTTCACTCTACCAAGCCCTCAAAAAAAAGTAATAAAAAAATCCGTCTGGCTAATGCGAGGCCGATGTGACCACCAGGTGCCACTCTCGCTCCACGGGGAATACGAGGAGACCGAAGGCTGGGCACCGTCGGCAGGAAAAGCCAAATCGGGCATCCATCTCTCCTTGTGTCCGTCTCTGCATTTTCCTACCGGCTGTACATAGCAGCTTCTCCCCATCCTCCAGTGAGGAAGATGGTGGAAAACCGTGAGTACCACTAAACCTGGTCTACATTTGTTTGCCAGCAGTGCTTTTGCACAGGGAGGCAGGGATGTAGATGGAAAGCTGGAAAGCTGCTGCTTGAGAAGGCTGCAGCCTCTTTGACCATCTCCTCATTTTTCCTTTATATGGGGGAAGTTGGTGCTTCCTCAGCCCACATCCTGATGAACATCCTCTTATTTAGCACTGAACAAAGATTTTGTAGTTGCTTGGAGTGCAAGAGCTGCCCCTTCAGTTTTGGCTGTGGATTTCAAGCCTGAGGTTTCCACCATGTAGACTTCCTGGTTTTGCTCATCTTGTGGGCACAATTTTCCGTGTCCTAGGGAACAGGGTCCTGGCATTTCCTGGTCCTCATGTTCACTCCTGAATGAAATCTACCCCTCCTGGAGCCACAGCCACTGCCAGTCTCTTGGGCCCCAAGTACACTGGTTTTCCTGGAGAGAAGCAGATTTTCCTACCTGCCTGCCACCATGACAGTTGTCCCAAAGGCTAACTGGCGTTACCTGTGCTTCAGGGGACAGCCTGTGATGGTGTGCCATAAGCAACAAAATTTTTGAAGACAAAGGGGGTGGGAAAGCACAGTTTGCACTTTTACTCTTGATTTTTCTGTTTTGGTGATCAGGGCAGATGTTTGAGTGCATCAGTGTTTGAGAAGCAAAGGGCTTCTAGAGCTCTTAGGGTCAGATGGGCGCCAAGTGTACTTCTGTAAGTAGTAACCTCAGTTCACTTCAGTAAGTTCTGTTTTGCCTTCTGCTTGTCTTGCTTCTATCTTTCTGCAGGTCTCCATTCTGTCCTGCCCTTAAATGACTCATTAGACTTGTTTTCTGAGGTAGCCTGTAACATCCCAATTCACTTCCCTAATCAGATCTCTTTCCATTTGAGTTCCCCATGGGCTAAACAAGCCTGACATTGCCCTTCTTGTCTACTGGTTTATCCTTTATGTGTTTACCTTTTCTCTTCCTAGTTCATGAATAAAGATGTTAAATACAAGGTCATTGGGGGCTGCTGATTTCCAAACCCAGGAGCTAGTGATATTTCAAGATCAATTCCATTATGTGATTATGTTTCCCTTACTGAGTTTTCTCAGGGAAATCATTTGTCACAGAACAGCAGGCTCCAGCTTCCTGTAAACCTCTTAAATCAATCCCATCATATCACAGAAACCTTATTTTAATATATTCCATTGTAATTGTTTAATTGTTTACTTGAAGGAGCCTTCCTGGTGTATTTAGTAGCAATCAGGTTTTTAAAATAGATTACTATTTTTAAACAAAAGAGCTAAAAATGCCACCCCCCATCAGCAAAGAAACATCTAAACAAATCCTGGTTTTCTGGGAAAATTATGAACTGGAAAATCTGTTGAAAACTGTTGGTCTCATGTTGATGCTGGCCAGCTCTTTGTGGTCCTTCAGGTAGTGGGTGAGGTACCTCATTTAGGGTTAATAGGAGTTTACAATATGTTACAGGGTGAGAAGTGGGGAATGCCATGCCCTTATTTGAATCTCGGGTAGTTATCCCCATGGAGACTTTTGTGAGCATATTTTCATGTTCTTGTTCTGATGTGCTCCCTGGAGAAAACTGGATCAAACTGATCTGCAGAAGCCTTAAAAAATATTTTAATCTGCTGTCTTACATTTTACATGTGTGTCCTGCAGAACCCATGCTTCTGTTAGGACAGGGGGATGTGTTTGTTGAGCTCAAAGTGGTATTTTGTAGGGAAAAAAAGAATCACAGTCTCAAGAAATCCAAGTCATTATCTTGAGATCCTGCATCATATCTGATGTGAAGGGTTTATGTCAGGGTGGGAAAAAGGCAAGTATGCTGTGTCCTTTTCAACAAAGTCCAACAGCAGCTGTTTGTGCAAGGAGGAGAAGTTGCTGCTATTTCTAAAATAGTGGTTTTTTGTTGGGCTTGGAGGCCACTGTTATCTGCACACCTGGGCCAGTGATAAGGACTCTATCCTGGCTGTGGCAGTTTTTGGTTAGCTGGAACATTTCACTCTAGACTGAACACTTTCTTTTTAGTATCTAGCATCAAAATCCTTCTACAGGCCAGCCTACTGGTGTGTTTCAGTGTGGAGAACACACATCTATTGATTTGTCTGCACCTGCAGACAGACCTACCTGTTCTGCAGAACAAGTTCTTCCTGCAGCGATAAACACACCAGGGAGTTTAAAATGCAAAGATATTGCTCGAATAATCACAATGGCTGATCAAAATTTGCACTTTGTTTTCCCCTCTCACCTCTGTTCCCAAGAGAAGTGTGCTTGTGCAAGCAAGAAAGCAAATACCTCTGACTGTTTTCTGCATGCCTAGTCCAGCTTGCCTCTTTGGAAAGGCCCTTTGCCCATTCTGAATCAGAAATCATCTATGGAATTAGACCTGGATCTCCTGCTCCATCAGAGGCTTCTGCTCTCATCTTCCACTCCTGCTCGCTCCTTTAGCAAGCTGGGTGAGCCCAGTATGTGCCATCAGAGTGTTGGTTTTTCACACGAGGTCTCTCAGTGTGGTGAAAGAAAGGCAGTAATGGAAAGAACTGCTCATGCCTCAGGGCTGGAGGAAATGCAGTGTGCCAGCACTGGAAAGACACAGCCTAGGCATTCTTTCTAGTTCTTGTGTCATATGAAGGCAATACGGGGTTGTCAAAACTATCCAGGCAAAAACCTAGCTGTGATCACCTAATGGGGAAAAACTCCAGTGACTGTAACTCCTGAGAGGACAAACAAGCACTGCCTGTAAAACAAAACAAAACAAATAAACAAACAACCAAATAAAAACAAAACTCAAGCAAAAAACCAAACAAAAACTAACCCAAAAGCAAACAAACAAACAAACCCCCAAACAAAAAACCCAGTGCATTTAAATGACCAGCTGTGCATCCAGTGATGCCTTGGTCTATAGGGTTGAATGCCTCTCTTAAAGCAGAGCTTTCCCTCATCTATTCTGAATTAACTGCAGCCATTGTTCTTTTCTCTCTTGAGGGCTATACCTATTCCTAGAGCTGATTCAAATTAGCTGTCCCAGTTAATTAAAGCATCTTAATTAATGGAAAAATACAGAGTCTTTATCAGGCTGGAACACAGCCTAAGATACCACAGCTGAGCAGAAGAGAGACATTTTCTTTTATGCTTTAAATAGCTTGCCAATATGAAAATGTGGTTATAACCAAACTCTTGCGAGGATGAGGTTGTTTTCCCACAACTGTGACCCAAATGTGGATTGTTACTCCATTTCCACTCAAACTCCCACTGAAGGCAGGGTGGTGTTGCCCGAGGAAGAGTTGGTTTTTGTGGGATGACTTGCAGAGGAAACGCAAGCGAAGATACAAGCAGGGGAGAGTGTGAAAACACTCTTACTCACTTCCCTGTGAGAGGAGACAGGGGGTTGACCACTGGAAGTGGCTGGTGTTCTTCCCCTCTGCCCTCCCAGCCCTGTGGTCATCAGCTGGGCCAAAGATGGCAAGGAGGAGGACAGGGACAAGCCATGGTCCTCCTTGCTCAGCCACCTTGCTCCAGGCACAGCCAGTGGAGCCATCCAAACAGCCCCAGATGAGCCCTGCAGCTGCACGGGCCAGGCAGCCAAGGGCACAGGCTGACCTTCCACCAGGACACGCACAGCTGCCTCCTCATGGAGACAATACTCTTCCCTTGCTGTTTCCAGATTCACCAACTGAACAGGAGAATTTTATTTGGTCACTAACTTCCTTCTCTTCAGGTTTTCTGGGAGTTTCTCCATTCCTGAGCAGTGCTTGTGGCTTCTCTGTTGCTTAGGGTCATCTGGCTCCCAGCAGAAATGGGTCTGAGCAGCAAAGGATGCAAGTGTTGGAGCCCCCAGGAATTCCCTCTGAACAGCAGCTGCAAAAAAGAGAAGCATTTTATAAGCACTCACCAGTATGACAAAGCAATGGTACCATTTTTAGAGGACACATTAAAATAAGCAAGGTAATTACTATGCAGTTTAATTAGCTCAGAATTTAATCACCCTTACAATTGAGAAAAAAGACCAGAGTCTTTCTGTTTCTAAATTAGGCAGTACAAAATTTCTCAGTGCCTGCCCTGGCACATCAGGTAGGTAAATCTATGTACCTTTTATCTCTGAAGCATGTGACACAATCATCTCTTTTATTCCCCATTCCATCAGTGATTTCAGTGATCCACTGGATCCTTTAAAACAATCTGCAGTAAACAAGAGCGATTGTGAAGCCCCCCCACGTTGCAGTTTGTGCAATATTTTTCTGGCACTTACTTTTTTCTGCCACCACAGATAAAAATATGCTTGGCTGATCAGGGCAGGAGAATCCCATTTTTATTCCTGCAATGTTTGCAGGAGAATGCCCCATCCATTCTGGTTTAGAGAGGGAGAGGGATGAGAAGCATCCCCCTTGTGAACACTTTGCTGTTCAAAGGCCATGCAAGATGAATAGTTTTTGGTCTGTTACATCAACAAAGCAGATAATTTCTTCCATTCTTCTTCAAGCTGTTGTGAGCTTCTTAATGGTTGGCTCAGACCAGATCCCTCTCTTCCAGTTTGCTTTCATTTTTCTTTCCTATATTGGCTTTTGCTGAGTCTGGGAAACTGTATGACAGTCAGCTGGTGCCCCACTCAGGTGCATTAGGAAAAGAGAGGGAAGGTTTTTCCAAATAGCTAAAGACCTTGTGTTTTGCTGTATGGGATGCAAGGAAGGTAGAAACACAACTGCAGTAGGGTGTTGTAGGTCCAGCTACCCTTATGGATAGCTGGGCAAGAGGAGTGCATTGAATGAACCCCAGGGACATGAGAATAGAGGTAAGTTGGAATGCAGATCTGCAGAGGTAACAGAGGTAGCTGGAGCTGCTCTGAATTTAAAAATCCAGCTGATGAGGGTCACTAATGGAAGGATCAGAAAGTTTTAAGTAGAAGCAAAGTGGACTTTAGCAAAATGTTAAGAAGAATGAGAATAATGAAGCATGAAATCAAGTCAAAGATGATTCAACCCAAGAGAGCTGTGTGCAATACTCAGCTTGTCAGTGTCTGCTTCCAGTACTGGCCATCATTTAAGGTGTCTGTATCTGTACTTTAATGTGTCAATATGCCCAGCCACTACAATGAAGATTTATGTGCCATGCATGGAATCAAGCACACCACTGTCCTGGGAGCCCTACTCCAAAAACACAGGTGAGGATATCCAATGCACACAGAAATATATACATATATATGTCTGTGAAGAATAGACACACATATATATAATATTTAAATATGTGTGTGTGTGTATGTGTGCATATATGTATGAGATATATATGAACTATTCTCTTATATTTCCAAGAGATGTTGAGAGTTGCCTTGTCTCAAAACCAAGTCAAACAGGCACAGCCACCCAGAACAAGTTAGTCTGTGTGAAGGAAAGAAGAACCAGCAATCTCCTTTTCCCAGGCTCTTCCCAGGAAGAGGTAATCTTATTTTCTCTCAATGAATTGTTAGAAGTTTCTTTTACCATGCTGGATTATTTAAAACTTGCTCAATTTTGCAGTGGGTTCACTGAGATTAATATTTTGTGTGCTCCCGTAGCGAGCATTAACAAAATTTGGGAGAGGTTATTGCTGCCTTGTTGGATATTGATTTCTGTCGATAAGGAAACATTTTAACTGTTACAAAGTGTCCTTCTCTAAGATGCTTAAAATAGGACTGAGGAACCATTATGATATAAACTAATCTGCTGGACATCAAATTCAGAGATGATCCTGAAATTGTTTAGACATCGATTCTTTGTTATCTTTTCCTGTGGAGCACATTGCTCAATTCTGTTACCATTGAACTGCTGTCAGAAGGAAATTTCAGTGAGCAGCAGCAATACAGAAAATTTAAAATTTAACTGCTTTTCTTTTTTTTTTTTTTCCCCTACAGAAGACTTTGGTCTCTTTGCTATTTTCACAGTAGGGGTGTGTAATCAGAGAAATTGCAGCTTTTATATATTTTTACTGCACCTCAGTGGAACAAAGTTATTATGGTGACTAAGCCAGTTGGGCATGAGAGAATGGATGTTTCCAATGTGTCACAGTGCTACTCTCAAAACTGTAAAAAAGACACCAAATTAAAGGATATCAGGAAGTTACCTAATCCCATAGAATTGGTCCGTGCAAAAGTAGGGGAAAATTGTGACCTTTCTTCCCCTTCTGGGTTCATTCCTATTTGTTTACTACTTCTGAGAGCCTAGGATGAGAAGAGCAATCCACAGCATGTGCAGTGGAAAATATCTTTCTTGGGAGGTGGACTAAGCTTGGTATTAATCACAAGCTGCCAAACCTTAAGTGGTTGTGCCTGTGCTAATGCAATGTTGTATTGCATAACAGGCCCTGCTCTGATCTAAATCTTCTCTTCCTTCCTAGAAGGGGTAGGTTTTATATTTTAAAGTGCCACTGGCATGAAATGAACAGAAGCTTCCAAGAGCTGTGGGAAAATGTTCTGGGATCCTTTTTGTATGTGAATATGGCCCCATGAGTTTCTCAGTATTTGTGCATCTGAGAGCAGGTTTCACCAGGTGAATTAGAGCTCGCCGGTGTTTCAATGCAAGATGTGGGAGATTTTTCATCTGTTGGGAATAAGTAAAGAAATTTGGGTTTTTTTTCAAACTGACCCAAACATCTCATAACATTCTAAAACCAGCAAGGAAACTATCTGGAAAAAAGCAAAATCTTTGTGTTTCTTAGCTTGGCTCACCATCCTACCTGTGTTTGTTCTTCCCCTCTTGAATGGATTAACTTTTTTCCCCCCCCATGTCCATCTCCAGCCTGGCAGGTCACCATGCAGGCAGTGTTGTGGATAGCTTGACTGTATTCTAAGCAAGCTGGAGCTATCATTTTGAAACTCTTCGGATTCATGAAGACTGAAATAACTGATCCCCCAGGTGTTCACAGCTCTGTCCTGGCTGCATGTACTCTCATACTGAAGGTCTAGATATAAAGCTAATGCATTCATAAAGAGACTCTGGAAAAAAATGCTTGTATTTTTTAGGAGACAAAATCTTGTTCACTTTTTTAAAATAGGTGTTTTTTCCTCTTCGCTCAGACCACGTTCTATTGCCTTTCAGGGTGGGATTAGCTGACAAAACCAGTCTAACCCCAGAGCCTTGACCACAAACCCTGGGAAGGAAATGAGGTTTTGCCATGGCTATTTCCTTGCTACCTGTATCCAGAGACAAGATACTGTGGTGGAACCTTTGCTGTCCTTACTCAGTCAGTGGTTGAGGGTAGAAGTCCAGACTTCTACCCTTCACCTAAAAGGGTACCCTTCACCTTCTGCTTCTTTTTGTAGCAGAGAAAATAGGTATCTCCCACACATTTATCTCCTGATGAAGAGCACAGCCATCAGCTAGTCCCTGTGGCTCTCTAGATTGTGCATGGAGGCAGAGAAGTGCCTCCATGACATCCTCCTCAGAAATTACAGCCACAGAAAACAGAGAAGAGTAAGTCTTAGTTCCTGTTTGTCTCCAGGAAGGAAGAGCCTCTCTTTGTTCCTGAATGGAACAGGAGCCACCTTGTTCCATTCATGATGGGCAGCTTGTCCTCCTTTCCCCCAAATAGGTATCAAGGTATTTTTTGGGAACTGGCAAAGGAAAATCACCCTTTGAAGCTAAGCAGCTGGCAGGTGTTTTATCCTTTTTTGCCAAAAATAATGTCTGTGAAAAGCTCTCTTCCACGGCATGAGACACCCAGACCCAGTCATTGTCTCTTTCAGTGAAGATTGACATAGACACTTTCCATTTCCCACAACAATGTTGGGACCAACAGGCAATTAATTGTTGTGGGCTGGGGAAGCACTTTCAGTCTTTCCTGTTGAACTCAGCCCTCTCTTGCATTTTCAGCGTTGTGTCTGTGGGCTGATTTAATGTCATTTTTGCTGTAAAGGATATTTTTGATTTGGAATGAAAATTTTGATGAAAAAAACGCCAATCCTATTGACAAATTTTCACCTCCTAGCAGCAGACTGACTTTTAAAAATACTTTTAGGTGAAGAGGATGTTTAAAATCTCTGCAGAAAGCAGTAGTTAGTAATGAAATTTTCATTTTATGAAGAGACCTCAATGTCATTTTTATTACAAGTGAAAAGACAAATACATGAGACTCTTCTTTTGTGTCTCATTTCCAGCCTTAGGGAGAGAATGTATCCAGAAGCAACTTTAACTATCAGTAAAGAAAAAGAGTTATGTCAATTTGTTGCATAAGCCAATTAGTTCACACTGTTACCTTCTGTGTATGAAAAACAATCTGCAAAGAATGGGAGAATTTTGTCTGTGAAGTTTAGCTTTGTAAAATTTTTGACTACAAAATTCAATAGAATCAGTAGAGTTGAATCAATAGAGAATTCAGCTTCAAAGGAATGAATATCCCATGGTCTCAACAGACCAGCCTGTCAGTGGGCTGTTAGTTCCTAGAAATCAACTGCATTTGCTCTGGAAAACAGGGGTAACTGTAAACAACTCTAACAGAAGTTTTAGAAGATATGACATTCTTTCATGTCTGGGCTTTCTGTTTCATATACCCATATCTAAATGAGGCAAAATTGCTAGTGAGTTGGAAAGTGTGTTGGGATGTCTCCAGGTAAAAGGGATGAGACAGGTGTTGGGAAGCGGCATGAACACAGCTGAAAGAACTGAGAGCAACAAATTTGCTGTGCAGTTTCTGTCATTTTCGTCTTATAGAAATATGAGGTGCTTAATGAGAACTGCTTCCCGTAATACCATGTTTCCATGCCCTTGGCAGCAGTACAGAGGTCAGATCTTCACAGAACAATTATTTGGTGATCTGCCTGATGTGCTGAGCACAAACATGCTTTTCTTTGCCCTGGGCATGCTGTACTACTTCTATTCCCCCTTGCTTCTTCAATAAACGTGTGTATTGTGTCAGAAATGGAGAGCTCCCACTGGCCTCATTTCTGCAAGCTGCCTCTGAGTCTGACTCAATGTATTTCACTGGGAGTCTGGCAATTCAGGAGGGCACTTCTCATTTGAGCAGTTCCTTAGTTTCCAGTCTGTCACCTTCAGTGAATGGTGGCATAAATGTGGATGATCACTGCGGGCACACATGACAGCAGCAGGTGTCATGTTTCTTAATATTTCACCCTTCCCAGGTGACAGCAGCAAGCCTCTTTACTGAAGGAGACCAGAATGGAAACATTGTGGGTTTGCTTGAATGTTTGAACTCTCTTTCACTTTATTTTTTGGTTTGTTACTAGGATGAGGTGGCACTAACAGTCTAGTTCTCCTGCTAGATTTTTCTTATAACTGTGTTCAGGAACAGATGCAATTTCCTCATAAGATCAGGTTGTTCTAGAAGTCTGTGAAGAGTCATGCAAATGTATATAATTTAATGCAAATGTGAGTCTTTTGTTTCTCAGAGTGTATGGGCTGAGGTTTTAACCCTTGTTGGTTGTAAAGTTCTGATCCTGAGAGCCCCTAATTCATACAGTTTTCTCATGTGTGTTATTGTCCAAAAATCTCACAAAGTTATACCTTGTGTGAATTAAAGTCTGCTAGGAGTGGTCAGAGGGACCTGTAGGAGGTGGCATGTAGGTCACAGACCAGGCCCAGGGTGAGTGCTGACAGTCAGGCTCCTAAAAAGATGGGAAGTTTGAAAAAAACCCCAACAGTTATAAAAATGGATAAGCATCTACATTTATGAAAGAATTAAGCAAGTCTCAGATAACTTAAAAAAATGAATTTGTGGACATGTTTCTCCATGTAAGTCTAGAGCTTGCTGAGAGAGCCAGGCTGTTTAAACCAGTTCCTTTCTGGCATTCAAGCTCCATTTGAACCTTTAAAAAGCAGCCAGGCACTTTGTGGATTCGCCTGCTGCACAAGCATTTGCTCAAAAAGCCATCAAATACATTCAGAGGCAGAGAGGTCTGTGAGGTGCTATTAGACCAGATATAACATCTGGCTCAAGGAGTCTCTAAGGCCTGAGATGGCAGCAATTGAGAGGGTATTTCAGAGGAATTATCCACTTGTGGTAGCCCTGTCTCAACAGCCTTCTCATCAACATCTGCTCCTACTGATGCTTAAAAAGAAGGCACATCCACCTTCTGTCTGATCTTGAACATCTGTTGGTTCTTTTCTTTTAGTCTTGGAAAGTGGGGTTAAATTACTGTGTGAAAAAAGAGAAGCAAACTGAAAAATACAGGATTAAAGTATGCAGAGGCGCACTCTCAAAACACAGCTAACCTTGCTCATCAGATAGAAGTCAAAAATGGAAATGCCTGTCCAGCAGCCTCTCCCATGTAAAACCTTGCATATACAGGTTTATGTGAAAAGCTGTATATATACAGTGCAAAATGAAGCTAATCTGTTCTTGGCAAATGAAATAGATTGGAAACCACAGAGAAGTGATTTGTTTTCCTGTGGGTGATAATTGTTTGCACTGATGTGAAGTCACCCCAGGGAGGTCAGCTTTTGTGCTCGTGGATCTTAATTGAAGTCAGCTCGACTGAGAGCATGTGTGGTTTCATGGAGCCCCGTTTCAGGTTTAGGGTGATTAATGCATTTTGTCACAGTTCTGTCCTGTATGCTGGCCAAATGAGGGCTCCACTGTTCTTGGCACCATGCCTCTGCCACTTCCGAGATAATCCCTCCCTCAGAGACCTCTCTGGGCAGACCATGACTGGGGAAGATCACAGGAGGGTGCCCTATCTGTTGGCACAGATTATTCAGTGTATTCTCCTTTTTTAAGGAGAAGGGTTTTTTTTGGCCTGTGTTTATTTAAAGGAATCTGCTACCACTGCTAGGTAGGAACACTTTGGAGAGAGGTCTTACTTGTGTGTGTCATTCAAGGAGGAAAACCAGAACAGCAAAACCAGTGTGAAGAAGCCTGAGTGAGGAGCAAAGCAAGACAGGTAAGATGTGCAGGATGCTGAGGGGCCAAACAGTGCATTTGGTTTTGGAGGAAGAATGGTGGGACAGGATACCATTAGGAACCTCACTGGGGAAGGCAAAGAAACAAACACCTGGGCAAACTGACACTAACTCTCAAAGCACCCATATGAAATTATCACCGTTCTTATTTTGTGCTTATAGGAGTGATATGGCCAAGTAACTTCAGTGTTTAACAGAGACAGGACTCTCATGAGGGGCTGGCCAGCACAGCAGCTGCCTTTAACGTGTCTGGCTTTACCGGGCGTGCACAACAAATCCTGGCAGGCAGGGCTGAATGCTCAGGACCACCATAACAGACTGGAGTTGCAGGCAGGACCTCTGTCATAGATATTAGATTGTTTCTGGCACTCACTTTCACTCAGGGCTGAGTCAAGGCACAAACCTCCCTGGAAGGTTCACAAAGCCATCAGTCAATGTTAAAATGGTGTGTGGGATGTGCCCTTCTGAAGGTCATAAACACTCAGGGCACCAGAATGGAGAGAAAATTAATGAAAAAAAAAAAAAAGGAAAATTCACAGATAAACCAAAAACTGGATGCATTTTTCATGTCAGGTGCATTATTTACTATTACTACCATGAACCTGAGAGATGATACTGTACTTGTGGCTGCAAAAGTGAATGAAGATAATGAAACACACTCAAGGCTGTAGGAATATCCCAATCAACATGCACTTCATGCCTTCCACCAAACCCAGCCTTGCACTGCATTTAGCTGGAATTTCTCTTCTCCCATACTGGATAAGAAAAAGCTTTTCAATCTGTTGGAATCACACCAGGCATTTAATTAAGTGTCTCTGTATTTGTTCAGTTAGTGAGAAAACAAGCTGCTTAGTGCAGGCTATTTTTGAGCAGGAACTACACCAGGGTGAGTCTGCAAATTAGAAATGGTTGTTAGAATCACTATTATAGGGATCATTCTACTCTTCTGCGTGCTGCTTGTTTTCTCCCACAGGCTTCTTGTTCTGTTCAACTGACTTTAATGGCTATAGTTGCATTTCTGAGCTTGTGAAGAAAATCTGCACAACTGCAATTTAATGTTGGTGAATGGAAAGTGAGAAAATAACTTGTTATATTAGCTCAGAGTTAGGGAAACAAAGCAATAAGTGAATAACAGTACTGGCAGGTGAACTTGGAAAGAGCTGTAATAGAACATTTTTCATCCACAGATCCACTCAAAGAGATAACCTGACCTGTATGAAGCTGCAATGGAAGGGATTTAATGTAGGAATTTTAGAATTATTCAGCTGATTTTATCCATTCCTGGAAGAGCACAAAAACATGACAGAAATATTACTACAAGGACTACTTCATACTTTTTGAAAACATAGGGAGTGAGTCTCTTCTCCTGAACCAGCAATTTGTCAGCAATTACTTCTGGGCCATGGAAAGTGAAACATTCATTTAGAGTTGTCAACTGCACAGAAATCTTCTGTGTTGAGCAGTTTTTCACACAACAATTTTTAAAGGATTAAACCCTAAGGAGTAGTATCTGTATCCCCATTCACTGGAGGTGGTGCATATCATCGAGTCCAATAGTGAATTTCTTGCAAGAGAATGGTGATTTTTGGTCAGGTTCCTGTGTCTGGTGTTATGACAGTGGGATATATCAGTTGGGACATAACATATACATTCGCAGGCATGGCTAAAAAGAAATGGGAGGAGTGGCTAAAAAGAAACGGGAGGAGTTTGCTGAAAAGCTCCATGAGCTTGGTTTGCAGCTGAGGGGCAGGGAGGAAAGGGATGGGAGCAGGCACTGTTGCTCCTGGAAAGCACCAATGCCTTCAGCAGCACAGCGGGCTGGCACACACCCTCTCCTGCTGCAGCAGCTCGTTTGGCTTGCTAAAACTCGGGCATAGCAAAATAGACAAAGGGGTTGTGTTTTTCTGCTGTCCCAGCAATCTACTGCCCTAATTACGTGCCTACAACTTGTGCTGGCTCATAACCATGTGATGAAGGCTGTTCCTGAGGGGCTTTGGTTGATTGAAGCAGCTCTTGATTTCTGAGGACAAAAGAGGCAACGGTATAAAGCTATAAGCCCTCAGGAAGGGAAATAAATAAATAAATTAGAAAATATTTTGCTTCAGCCTCAGAACAAAGTATTTATTTGTTTCAAGGCCTCCCAAGATGATGTGGACCAGAAAAGTCTTCCTACAGTACAGAGTCATATGCATGAGGCAGAAGATTCAGAAACTAAATCTGAGATGCATGATTAGCTTTAGTGCTCCAGTAAAGGAATAAAAGCATAAACCAACAAATAGCTGTCTAAGGTATTTCAAAGTAGCCATCAGTGAAGTGCTGAAAGAGACAAGGCAATGTCTGTATCCAGCTATTATTCAAAACAATGAGAATATCTCATGAGCAATGTATGAGAATGTATGAGCACAGCACAAACTGAATTTCTCATGCCATAACTATGAATTTACTTTATGGGGGTGTGGTGGTGGTGTTTGTCAGTAATGGCAGAAAACTGTAGGGCAGCAGATGCTTTAAGATGATTAAAAATCAGTTTTGAAATGGTGTAGAGCAAAAAAACTGCATTCACAGTCTCTGAAAAGAATTGCATCCAACATTTTTCCAATTGTATGGTGCACATGTGGTTTGTGCATTCCTTGCTTGAAAGCCTGGAGAACTATCTTCCTAAATTTGACAATTCACACGGTATGCTGCTATAATCATAGAATCACTCAGGTTGGAAACACCTTTAATATCTTGAGTCCTACTGTTAACCCAGCCCTGCCACATCCACCACTAAACCATGTCCCTAAGCACCACATCTACACATTTTTAAATACCTCCAGGGATGGTGACTCAACCCTGTGCAGCCTGTTCTAATGCTTGACAGCCATTTCAATGAAGGAATTTTTCCTGTTATCCTATCTAAACCTGCCCTGGCACAACTTGTCCTATCACTTGTTCCTTAGGAGAAGAAGGGCTACACCCTCCTTTCAGGTAGTTCTAGAGAGTGATAAGGTCTCGCCCTCTTTTTCTCCAGGTTAAACAATCCCAGCTCCCTCAGCTGCTTCTCACAGCACCTGTGCTCCAGACCCTTCACCAACTTTGTTGTAATGCTTTGGACGCATAATATGTAGAATGTTTGAACCAAGTAGAAGAAGTGCTTTTTTCCTTGGAATAACATGTTAGTCACAAAAAAGGCCCAATTTTAATGTTCTGACTCATGCTGGCCCAGAGGGCTTCAAATTCTTTAGACAGCTCTGCCTGCATTGCCATTTGTCACAGTTGATCCTGAGGTGAAGAGGTGAACAAGAGGGTAGGAAGTCTTTGGGAACAGAAATTGTGAATGAAGGCTCTTTGTCAACACTGAGGAAAAGCCCCAGGAGGAAAGTATCCAGGAAGATCGATGGAAGTGATGAGCTGAGTGGAGGGGCATCACACCAACCTGCTGACAAAGCAAATGGTGGAAAAGGCTGTGCAAAAAGCAATGCAAATAGTGCAAAAAGCACAGGATGAAGAGGAAAAGCTTTCTGTTTACTGGACCTTGCAAAGAATGCACAGAAATGAGGGATGGGTCTTACTCCTATGAACTGGCAAAGTACCATGCAAGAAAGCAAACTTCTCTTCTTGTAGCCACCTGTGTCTTTTTACCTCCATTTTTCACATAAAGATTTCTCCCCATTTCACCCTTTGCTGTCTCGTCAGAGGATATTTGGAGACCTCTTGATATTCCAGCATCCAATGCTGTGTGAGCATTACACAAGGAACAGATGCAGTTCCATGGTGTCTAGGGATGTGTAATCATCCATCCCTTCTCCTGATGTTGCTGCTGTCACTCCATAGGGAGATGGGGCAGTATCTGCTGTGGGTTCTGTGTAAGCATGATACCAAAAATACATTGCAGAAATGTGTCTCTAACAAATACTTTATTCATATCCATAATGTTTTAATTTCTAGAGACTTGCTATTGATCATAGACACTGGTATTCATATAAGCATCTGCCAATATCAGTCATTGTATTTTTACTCCACATATTCAATGGCAGCAAATGCAATACATTTTTCCTTGATACTGTTGGCAATCCAGCTAATTTGTCATTTTTAAATGGACACCTGGGGTAGATTCTGTCCAAGCAAAACAAATCAATGCAGTTAGTTACACTAAGTGCATTTGAACAAGGATATTTGAAGGGGGAGAAGGAAAAGGCGCTGCAGCAAGGAAAAGGATGGAGAGGAGAGGTGTGTGTGCTGCAGGCTGGGGAAATGGCACCCAGCTTAATCTATGCCTTGGGAGTGGGGAAGGGATGGAGGATCAGGAGAAGAGAACTATAAAAGGGGGGACCAGGCTGGGGAAGAAACTAAAGGAAAGCCAAAGGAGAAGGTTTAGGAAAACAAGTAGTAGTGGATCTAAGGTGGGTGCCTGGGCTGAAGCAGAGGAACCAGTGAAACACAGCCCTGGGCATGCCTGGAGAGGAATCTTTCTTCTAGTCCATCTGATTTTGGAGCAGTGTCCTGGACTTTGAACCAGCTGGGGGATTTTTTAGCCCATATCACTTGTGCTGCTGTCATGATTTTAGCCCGGCTGAAATAGTCACAAGAAGAGCAGCTTGTGCAACAGCCCAGCTCTTGGAAATGGTGCAGAAAGAAAACAATCTTGTATGTCTGTTTTTGTAGAAGTAGATGATATAGAAGGGAGGTTTGCTGTCTTTGCAAGCATTGAATTTTAGTCACTTGTGTAGGACTGGTTGACATTTTACTTTCTATTTCAAAATGTTCATGTTTGATTGTATAAAAATAAAATGTTTTTCTGTGGGGTAAGCAATCCAGCTCACTTGTCATTTTAAATGGACACCTGAGCAGATTCAGGTGACTTGCCAATGCAGTCAGTTGGACCAAGGGCCTTAAATACATTTGGAAGGGAGAAGAAAAACATTCCACATGAATGGAAATCATACAAAAGAAATAAATTACATGCAACAGTCAGGCAAGCAGGACGGATGAAAGGCTTTGTCTTCATGTGCTAGAAATAACTGAACTGATCTCCCAAGATCATCATTAAATCAGCTTTAATAATGTGTTGTCATCAGAAAGAGAAAATTGCCTCCACTCCCAAAATGGGAGTAGATTATAAAAAGATGCTTACAGATGGTTCACAAGGCTGCAGCTGGTTTCTTGTTCTCCTTTATCCAAAAATCAAAGATGCTGTAATTCTTCAACATCTTTGTGAGAAAAAGAATCAAAGAGATGCATTTGGGTTTTTACATTATGTGACTCTGAATCCTAGAGCAATGAGCAAATGGTGGCAGATAAGCTGGAGAGTCTCGCTGTGATTCCAGAGCTCGTGTCCCTGGCAAACCCATCCTGCAGGCTGCAGGATGATCCTTGGCTGTGTTGGTCACACAGGTTGGACGGCAGGATCTGTGACGCTGCTTCTGGGAATGTGCTAAGCCCACTGAGCAGCCTAGGTTTGGCAAGAACTCCACTAAAACTAGAAAACAAGTGGTGCCTGTACGCTGGAACCTGGATGGAAAGGTAGCCCTGAGAGCGGAGGGACTGCTGATTTCTGGGCTCGGAGAAATGCCTACCTGAGAAAGCACCTGTTCCTTTTAGAAGAGGCAGGGATTCTTTCACCCACCTCCAGACAATCCCCTTTGTGCCCTCGCGTTGGGAGGGAATTGAGGAATGTGATTTAGGGGCGGCAGCACCACCCCGCCGCACCAGCTGCCAAAATCCCGAGCGGCGTTTCCGGGAAGCCCCGGAGGAGGGGAGGGCAAGGGAAGGGAAGGGAGGCACGGCCGTGCCAGGGGGGTTCTGCGGCGGCATCTCGGTGCCCTCCCAGCCCTGCTGCATCCCCTCCGTGCTCAGCCCCGCCGCGGGGGCGCCCCGGCTGCTCCACTCGCCGCAGAGCTCCTCCCTCCGCCTCACTCAGTCCATCCGGATTTCATTTCGTTTCATTTTTTTCTTTTTAACCTGCAAGTTGTTTTTTCGTTTGTTTGTTCTCCTTCTGTTTGGAAATACAGGAGCACGGGGCGGGCACCGGCTCTCTCCACAAATCCCCCCGGGAGAGGCGCTCCGAGCGCGCCGCCGGCTCCCGGCGCTCCGCATCCCGGCAGCGGGCGGGCAAGCCCGGCTTGCGGAGGTACCTTGGGGCGTGGTGGGGCCGGGATCCCGCAAGGAGGCCGGGATTAGGTGAGGAAAAGGGCGGCTGCTACCCCGGCAACGCGGCGGGGGTGTCGCTCTGCCTCTCCGAGGTTATTTTGGGGGCATAGTTTGGTGTTTTCTCGCAAATCACGTTCATCGTGTGAAGCTTTCTCATCCGGGACGGCAGTGAGGTGAGGGAAAGCTTCAGCCGCGATTTTGTGTCCATGTGCTTGTTTTGACTTAATTTCTCCTGCGAAGGGAGGCGTGTGAAACCTCGCAGGTTTTCACCATGTGGTTTAAAGTGCTGTGGATGTTGGGGTTTTAGTACTATGGGATTTGTTTTGTGGGGGTTTTTTTGTTTGTTTCAGTTTTTATTGGTTTTGTTGTTGTTTGGTTGGTTGTTGTCGTTGTTGTTTTCCCCCTACAGCACTTGAAACATTCACCTGTCGACCTCGTCTGAAGTAAATGGTAACGTGTTTGCATCCCTCAGGTTACAGCGTTAAGAAAGGCGCACGCTTACCCACCCTATGAACAAACAGGTCAGTGCCTAAAAGAAGTGAATTTGGTGTTTCAAATTACTTGGGGAAAGGAATTTCAGCTCAGTAATTTTTACTGGTGTGCATTTAACTTAGTTCAAATGTTGGTGGCATAAAGAAGTCGAGTGTGTTTTCCTTTGCAGGCAGGAATTCTTTTTGCTTGCAGGTAAGGTGAAGAAAGTGATCCTTCCAGTGTGCTCACGTGTGGCCCAGTGTAATTAACTGGAAAATATGTATTTATGCTCTTTCTTGCTTCAGGATGGTGTTGTTTTAATAATGGAAGGCAACTGGGCTTTGATAGTCGGTTAACACCTTTTATTTGTCTTTTTGCCAACAAGTGCACAATGATAGCAAGAGTTCCTTACCTTAACACTCTGTTTTAACTGTGGAGTGAATGAACTGTGTGATATCTCTACAGATTTCACTGAATGGGCAAATGTGACTGTATTGCCTGGTGTGTGAGGCTGAGATCTGAGTGTAGCCACAGGTAAACACAGCCCTGTGCTTCTGATCCAGTTATGTGGCAAGGCAGCAAAGGTCCCAGCTGGGCGATGACTTCAAGGGGTCACAGAGTGTAAGGTGCCCTTTTGATACAGAGGCTGTTGTGTAAATCAGGATTTGCAGATTATCTCTGATGAAATTGTCCTGATTGCTGATGGGACAAGATTGTGTGAGGAATGTGTCAAGTGATCTGCCCTTACCTTACATGCTCCCTCCCTAAAAAGATTTCTGAAAAGAGAAAAATCACCTCTGATGAAGACAAATCCTGGTACCAGGTAAGCACATGGGAAATTCAACAAACCAAGATTTCCCATCTTCTCCCAGAAATGGACGCAGAAAATATTTAATCATTCAAGACTTAAGTGTTAAGAGTCTAATAGTCACTATTGCTTTGTTTTTTCATAATGCTTTGGTTTTTCAAAGAGTCATTTGTCCTGCACATTTTTTCTTTGATGACAACTTGGTTTTTTCCAGCACTGAACATCAGTACTTTGATCCAGGAGTGACTGGTATATATTGGGTTGTGAGCAGATAGTTCTCTTTCAGTCACTTTATAATATTATATAGATATATCCATGTACAACTGAAAGCTAATGACTTTTTGTCCCTTTAAAGTATTTTATCCAGATGGTTATTCATAAATGTGTAGTTAAGAATCTGGTCTCTCCTTTCAAAAAGGAATTGATGCATATAAATACTTCTAATTAGTAGGTTCTGACATTAAAATACTTCTTATTAGTATGTCCTGCAGGTTACAGTATAGGTGTTAACATATTTTGTAATGGTAAAATAAAGATTTCATTTTATCATTTCTGCACTGTGTACATGATCTTTCAATGCCTCAGGATAGTGAAGCAATGAGGAGAAGTAAATAGATCACCAATGTGGCTGGTAATTTTCTCTTTAAACTGACTGATGATTAAGATGATAAAGCTATTACCAAGCTAAGAAAGAAAGTGTTGGAAGAGCAGATAGGCAGTAAAAAAGGAGCCCATATGGATTTAGAAAAGGGAGGTAATGAGTGTAAAAAATTATGTTTTGGAAGTAAGATGTGTCAAAAGAGTTTCCAAAAGCCAATTTGAGATAGTTTTCACAACAGAAAGAGCAAGAAAAAGAAGGAAAGCAGTCGCCATAAGCAAAGCTCAGTGTGAAGCTAATCCCAGAACAAAACAAATTTCTTTCTTGTCCTTTGAATGTGAACATAGGTGTTGGTACCCAGGCTGCAGAGCCCATGGGGTTTAGAAAAGGGAAGCTGTGTGAGAAGCATTCATTCTGCCTTCTCCCTCAGCCCTGGGGCTCTGGTTGGAGCTAGGGACAGGGCCATGTGTTGGGGTACAGTGGGGCTGACCCAGTGTGCTCTGGCCATGGACTGGAGAGCTCCTCTGAGCTCCTGTCCGCAGCACAGGCTGGCACTGGTGATTGCTGAAACAGCAGGACAGTCCTGAGCAGGCACTGGTATGTTCAACAATCAGTAAAGAAGAAGTAGGAGATGTGACTCAGGATAGATCAAGCCAGGCTATGTTGATTTTTCTGTGCTAAAACCAATGGTTTCTGGAATAACAAAGGCCAGCAAGTTCTCCTTGTTGTGCTCCTCTGACACTTCTAAGCTTGCCCTGTCCCTACAGTTGCCTCTTTCCTCCTCAACGCCTGGGGAGCAGAGGATTTTGAAATGTGGATTGTCAGTATTCAGAGGTACTGGATGATCTCTTGGGGTTAAGAGATGTCCGGGCAGGGACATGGAAAAGGATGAGCAGAAGTTGCAGGAAACCTAAACCGCATTTGAATTCTAGGAAACTTTTCTAGAGGATATGAACATATAAATAGCCTTATTGTTAGGGTGCATGTTTAATGCCACCTTGGGGTCTGTCCAACATAACCCTGTTAGACTTACTTAGACTTAGTAACTTTTCATTGCAAAATCTCAGAGTTAAAGTGTATATTTAATATTTTATGTGCAGTGCAGAGTGATAATAATAGGAATACGCACACACACGCATTTCATCAGCTGTTAGTAGAAAGACGCCTACTTTAATACTCTTAAAACCTCCTTTTAAATTTATTTTTTATTTCTTTCTTGCACCACTTCTTGAAGGAGTCTGCACCTCTTGTGGACACCAACCTTGCATCTCTGGCAGAAGCCTCCAGGTGCACTCAGTGGAGCAGCCTGGCCATGGCTGTGGCTGTGTTGCAGGAGCCCAGGGAAGCATTGGGCAAGCACTAGCCCTGACCTGTGTGCCCACAGCCTGCCTTTCCTGGGGCAGGGAGCTGGGGAGCAGGCACCTACATGTAGGCACCACCGCCGTGCAAACTGGGCAGGCAGAGGGTGAAATCTGGCATGGTTAGCATGACAACACAGACACGGCCTTCCAGACAATAAACAGTCAGTGGTTGCAAAACACCAGGCACTTCTGGAGGAGGAGATGGAATTTCCACTAGGTGTTCCAGTTGATGAAATTAGATTTATGAGTTTCAACTGATTCAGGACTTCAGGCTTTAAGACAGAATCGCCAAATCCTTTCAAGTTCCCTAAGTGCCTCCCACTTTGTCGTTTCAGGATGCTCACCAGAACCCCGAGTGTTGTTGCCCAAGTGTTCCTTCTTCTAAGCATAGTCCTTGTTATTGCCATTGCAGTGATTCAGATAAATCAGCAACAGGTCCTCTCCCCAGGGCTTAAGGTAAGTCTTAGGCAACCTCAGGAAGGAGAACAATGTTTTGAACTGGTATTTAATCATGTGCCTTTCTAAACTCATTTTTATGGGGTGATTCAAATGAGCTTACAGCCATAAATTAATGTTTAATCATATCATCATGGGAAAACTGAAGCTGAGAGAAAAAGATAATTGGTCAAGGGTCAGTAGCAAAGCAGGAAAAGTATTTCTTGATTCCCTCTCTGTGGTGGCTATGTCTTCTTTAGGACTGAAAGGCCAAATGGGGCGAATATCTCACTCCTCTTTTTTTTTTTTTTTTTTTTTTTTTTTTTTTTTTTTTTTTTTTTTTTTAGTTTTGCCAGAAATTGGAAGTAATTTTAGAATAATTTTGAAGTGGGAAATACCCAGAGTTTAAGTTCTGGCCCCAAGCACAGCTGGGAAGTTTATGCTGACAGTTTTGCAAATTGCTCCTGTGTATCAAAAGCATTTGGGCTCTAAGTATGCACTTGATCCTTTACCACGTGTTGGGACTTGCTGGATGCTAACGGAAGCAAAGTAACTTCTTTAAGGGGGGCAGAGCAAACTGCAAAAGACAAACTGAAATACTCTGAAGATCAGGTTATGCCTTCTGCTGTGGAATATGTGTGCAGGTTCTTCAATGAGAGATGTAAACAAATGAGGAAAAGCTGTAGAAAATACCTTTCTAAGGATATGTAGGGTACTGGTTTTTTCCCACGATCCTCTTGTCAGATTTTGCTTTGAAGTCCCTTCTACCTTTCCATCTGCATGAGTATTTAACTGGATAGTTCACACACTGATAACCATAGGCTAATGCCTCGTTGCACTTCATGGGATTATAAACACCTTTGGCTTTGTCTGAATCATTTGGTGCTGTGTGTGAGTCAGACAACAGGATAAAACTATAATTCTGATACCTCTTTTATGTGTTTGTGTGGTGTGGCAGGGGGAGTGTGCTGGGCTTGTGCATGGGGCCACAGTGCCTCGAGCATGTGCTCTGTTGAGCCCCAATGGCTT
This sequence comes from Zonotrichia albicollis, assembly GCF_047830755.1. NCBI lineage: Eukaryota > Metazoa > Chordata > Aves > Passeriformes > Passerellidae > Zonotrichia > Zonotrichia albicollis. The sequence continues at coordinate 42,742,353 of NC_133819.1, read as the reverse complement.
CTTGCAGCAGCCTCACATCCCACCAGTTTTCATGCAAGGCAGGACTGGACTGACATGTATCCCAGCTGAAGGCAGGACAAGGCTGCAGCCACTATCTAAAAGACAGCCTGCACATCTTTTGTGTTTGTCCTTAATTCAGTTTCACATCCAGAATGATAAATCTGTTTACCTTCCTCTTTGAGGAAGCATTGGAACCACCTGGAGTATCTGGAGCTGGTTTAAGGGGGGAGCTTTGCTTACTGAATCACAGCAGCGTCTGTAGAAAGGCTGCTGTTTCCTCTACTGGGTGTGCCTTGGCCTTGGGTTTGAGTTTGGGCTGTAAGCCTGCTAATGCAGGTGATATGGAGGACCCTGAGTCTGATTCCTGAGACACTGAGTTGTCCTCAGTGAGTAATTTACATTCACAAGAAATTCACAGGTAGAAGGAGGACCTTGGTAAGCCAATGGAGCCCTCCAGTACCTGGCTGATATGGAGCCTGGAAATTACTTAACTTGGTGTCCTGAACTTAATGGTTGTTTGAAATTAATTATGGCAACAACATGATGAAAGCAGATTTATTTTTTGTAAATGGCCTCGTTCTTCTGTTACTACTGTTTGTGTTACCTGTGGCACAAAAGCTCTTTCCCAAGATGTATGTTGAGAGCATCCATTGTGGCACAAGAGATAAACTATATGCTGTGCCACTGGTATTTTAAACTGTTGTTGCAAAATTGAATGTTTTGGATCCTTGATGGCTGGATTATCTGAAGACTGAGCCAGTGATTAGTTCAGGAAGGGCCTGCCCATTGCATGAGGCTGGGGCAGTGAGAGGACTCATGACTCACTGACACACACCATGAAGTGAGAAGAGTGATGAAGAAAACACAAATGTCCTCAGTGGAGAAGTGGTGATAGCGCTGAATGAAATAAGCCTTTATACAAGTAAAAAAAAAAAAAAAAAATCTGTTTGTCTACTGCTGTTTTCTGAGCCCTAGAGAAAAAAAAAAAAACCCACTTCATTATTGTATTTTTTAATTTGCCCCTCGAAATGTGTGATATTTTCGATGTCCTCTGTTGTGGGAGGAAAGATGAACCTGACTCCATGTTCTTAGAAGGCTAATTTATTATTTTATGATCTATATGATATAAAAGAATGTTATACTAAACTATACTAAAGAATGCAGAAAGGATACTTCCAGAAGGCTTAACAAGATACTACTTAAAAACTTGTGACTCTCTTCTCCAGAGTCTGACACAACTTGGCCATCATTGGCCAAAAAGTAAAAACAATTCACATGTTGGATAAACAATCTCCAACCACATTCCAAAGCAGCAAAACACAGGAGAAGCAAATGAGATAATATTGTTTTGCTTTTTCTCTGAGGCCTCTCAGCTTCCCAGGAGAGAAATCCTGGGCAAGGGGTTTTCCTAGAAAATATGACCATGACAGAGGTGCTACAGTTTTCAATACCTAAATTTTTCATGTCTCTTTTGGCTCTTAGGAAGTGTTTTGCATTGTTTGTGGCAGTTGTACTTGATTAAAAATTGTTCAAACCCATGCAGCTGAATTGAAGCGTGCGTCTAGCATAGATCCACTTTTGTGACCTCCATCTTCCCTGCAACTGGTTTAGCTTGTCAGCTTCTCTCCAAATTGTTTGGCAGCTTCCAAAGTGATTGGAAGGCAGGTGATCCACCATAACTGTGCCTGCTTCAAGGGTTTGTGCATCTCTAAGTCCTCCTATTGGAATGCTACCCAGGCTGAAAAGGTGATGGATCCTGGGGCTTATGCTTGCTTATCTGTTGGTTTTATTACTCCTCAGGATGTACCTACAAAGCCATATTCCCATATTAAACATTTCCCTTCAAGTCACTTTGTTTTCCCCTTTTCTTCTTTCTTTTTTCCTCTGGACTAGAAAACAGAACTCTGAAACTTTTCTGGGTTGATGGTGTCTCCCTGTCTTGTCTGACTAATCTGAACCATTGAGTGGATGGTGCAGTTCTTGGATATTATGGAATCACCAGGCCTTTGAGATGATGGAAATACTCAGCAGGACAGTTGAAGGAGAAAGGAAAAAGGAGAGAAAAAGTAGTTCTGTTCTTTAATAGCTGCTAGCCTGGGATAAGGGTTTGCCAATGCTCTCACAGTGCATTTCAAAGCAGGAAGGCATTGCTTGCCCTTAAAGGGCAGACAAAGGTGATCCAACATGCAACTTGGACAGAAATCTAACATCCCTAGAAAATTTTAATCCAGCCAGTTTGTCTTTGGCAACTTGCTAAGACAAGGCTTGTAGAATTCTCTCACCTTTTTTAAGATGCAACATCCTGTGCCATTTCTGTTTTTTTAACTAAAGATTGATCTTGGTCCTAACATGTGGTGCAGTTGTCACTGGTCACCACTTTTTGAGGCTGTTTGGACACAGGGAGCTCACACAAGTCCTGAGTGGCTTCATGAGTCACCTTGAAATGGGCCCAAGAGACCTTTTCAAAAATGAGCATCTATGTTTCCTATACATTAAGGATGTGTAGGAAACATAGAGGAGAAGGAAGGGGAGAAAGAAAATTTAAAAAATTGTAAATCACACATGGATTCAAATAAGTATACCAATACTTTTTGGGATGGAAATCTCTTACTTCCAGAAGGAGGCTAGGAAATGCAGGGGAAGGAGGAAGTAGCTCAAAAAGCCCACAGTTAACTGAGGTAAACATGCTTCCATTGTCTTCCAGCTCTCCTTGGGCATAGTTAGCTCTAAAAGTAGCCAAGTTAAAAGCTTATGTTTGGCACTTTAAGCTGACTGAGACTAGATTGAATTAGTAGTCCTTAAGCAGTTTGACCATTACTGTGTTATGTACCTCCAGGGTGCTCACGTCTTCCAAGGAGAGGAAACATTTCTCTCAATTTATTTCTGCTAAAGTAGTTACTGAAACAGAACCTGATGAGGTACTTTGATAGTATCTGTGGAGGAGTATCTTTATAGTTTGGTAGTGTCTGTGGAGGCTTTTAATCTTTTAGTGGATCAGGGTAAATATTGTCTGCATAACTATAAATGAAATTTTCATTATCTAACAGTCCTCTGTGGAAACAGACTAGACTGGTATTGCTGGTATTCTTTGGGGGCCAGGAGTTTTTAGGATTACAGTAGAAGCTGGGAATAATCAGGTGTGGAAGCTGAATGGTTTGCCACCTGAAGCAGTGATCCTTCCCAGTTGGATCCTTCCCTCCCAGGGAGGCAGTGGGATGAATTTTATCAGCCTGCTACAGGGGCCCTTACTGCTTTGCAGACAGATGGAGGCTCTCATTTTTCAGTACTGTCAGGCTCCTGGGCATCTGTCTGTTTCAAAAGAAAAAAGCTGACAGAAAAATGAACCCCATACTGTGTGGCTCCCACCAATTGGGTGACTTTGGAAGAGCTAAACATACTTGCAGGGATCATAAAAAGGACACCAAAATTGCATTTTGCTTCCCTTTATGAGATTGCCTACCCAGTTACTTCAGTTTTCTCCTGCCATAAAATATGGGCAAGGGGGAAAGACTGGTCTGGTGAGCAGTGGGGTGGGATGGAGAAACCTGTGCTTTAATCCCAGAGTCCAGGGGACCTGGGGCAAATAATTTAAACATCTCTCATTTATTTTATAAATAATCATGGGGTAACATTGATTCTCTTTCCCTCTGTGTTGTCTCATGCTCTGGCACAGCCTGTTCTCAGAGGCAAACTCTCAGATGGAGTAAACCACTCCAAGGGAGAGGTTTATGGGGCAATTAGGAAAGAACCAGACTTGTTACATCATTCTTACTGTCAACTCTTAGGTACTTTACCTCTTTGCTCATAGCTTTATGGATCCCTTGTGCATCCTTGAATCTAAAGCCTGTGCTTAGATATCAAACCCTTCTGTGTTCAGGGAATGGACTGGGATAAAGGGAAATGAACCTGCTCCAAAATCAGGCCTTAACACAGTGTTATCTATTTGTCAGTGTGGGTTTTGAACCTGATGCTGAAAGGAGATGAGCATTCTCCATCCCCACTGAATTAATTATTGAAGATATGTAGCATGTTCCTTGGTTTGCAGCCAGGTTCATTCTGTGCTTGGCTGTTGGATTCATGCCTAAGCGCCTAACACTCAAATTAATCTCTCTTGTAAATAATACACTGTGCATGCATTTTCTAAATGTCTGCTGGTGCAGTGCAGCTGCACATGGGCATTTAAGCTGTCATTGTTTGTTTCTTCATCTAATGTATTCTTTCTTAATCCCCAGTATGGAATAGTCCTTGATGCTGGATCCTCTCGGACTACAGTCTATGTCTATGAGTGGCCAGCAGAAAAAGAAAACAACACGGGAGTAGTGAGCCAAACCTTCAAGTGCAATGTGAAAGGTGAGCTCAAAGGAAAGTTCCTTACTTGTTTTTGGCCTTGCTTGTACTGTTTATTTCCCATCCCATCCCATCCCGACTATGTCTGTTTCTGTCAGCATTAGTTCTTTTCCACTGAGACAGTAAGCTGCTCTAATCATTGCACCAGAGAAAGGAAATTGTGGCAAAATTTGATTTACTCCATGGCAGTGCATGATTGGTGCAGACAGAATTCAATCTAAAGACAGTCAGGACCTGTTAATGTTCAGTCCTTGCGTTGCTTTCAGAATAAAAGTCTTATATATATTTTGAAATAGCTTGGAATAAAAGGAGTTTTAGAAGAATGGGAATCTAGCTCTTGTTAGGTGTTAGTTGTTAATTAAGCTTCTCCACGTTACAGAACTAGTGGTAAATTGAGTAATACTGAGTAAAATTGGCAGAACTATTTCTGACAGGACGTCATTGTTTTATCAAATATGTAGCTGTGGCCTCTGTCTAAGGAAGACCTGTGTCTGTGCACAGCTGAAGATGTCCCACAGGTACCACTGCCTACCTGCCCTGTCTTTTGTCTGAGGTTTTGAATTGATTCCTCACAGACAGACAGACAGACAGACTAGGCTGACTTCTGATCACACTCCAGTATGGTTAGGAGGTTGTGGATTCCTTCATAGAAACTCTTCATCAACTTCAGTGATGTCTGACTCAGCTTGCAAAGTTATGGAAATGCCACACATTTTGTGAAGACAGATGGTCAGGGAGGGGAGGGAAATCAGGTTTTCTGTTCTTTGATGATAACTGCAGTGTTCAAAGAGAATATTTTCCTTCTGTCTCAGTCATGATCTTGCGAAGTCTTGCATCCCTCTTTGTGTCTGGAAATAGATGCTGGAGATGTAGCCACAGAGGCCCATGAGTAACAGGGAGTAGAAGGCAATGGTTTCTTAACAGCACCAGCATTTCTATTTCAGTGTTAAACATATGTGTGGACATTCTCAGCAATTCCAGAACAAGGAAAGGAAAGCAACTGTAACATGAATAGGAGTAATGCACTGCCATGTGTCTAATGATGAAATGTCCTTACAAACTGCTGGAATGGTGGCCAGCCTGCAGAGGGGAGGGGTACACTCTGCTAACTCATGTCTTGACTCATTAGGAATGTTTGCCTTTAGGAATTCTGGTTTGGGAAAAATGCACAAACTGCATTATTCTTCTTCTCAAAAAAAAAAAAAAAAACCCAAACAAAACAGCAGTGCCTTTTGAATTTTCTTGAATTGGTTTTGTTTTTGTTTTACCTCTGGGGAATACAAATAAATTACAAAAACGAGCAGTCCAAGTTGCTGTGAACTTCCTAGGTTCATGGCCTTAGCCATGAGCAGCCAAGTACTCCCACATCCCTCAGTGTACAGAATCACCAGGGCTCAGCCTTCTGGTCTTGGATAACTCTGCACTGGAGGAGACAGAGGGCTGGTTCATGGCAGATGTCCCCAGCTGAGCTGTGGGTGACAGTGGTGAACACATCTGTCAGTGTTTCTTTAGTGACCCTCTAACCAGTCATAAGCACTTAAACTGGGGGATAGCTCTGGGCATAATAGAAGGCAGATTTTCACACACCTACTGAACTTGAAGGTCAAATGATCAACTGCTCTGTGAGTTTTGTGGTGGTTTTATTACTTCATTTCTGCCTTTATTAAGTACCTCTGCCTTTGTGTATAGGAACCAGCCCCAAATCAAAATCCTTACTTTATAGTGCAGTTAATCTGACCTGGTAAGGCTCCAAGCATTGGCAAAGCAGGCAGTTGTCCAGAAGAACATGGTCATTGCCTTGTGCCCTGTTCTGTCTGAACACTGGGAGATGGGAATTTGCAGCCACCAAAGAAGTGTGAGGCAATGGCAGCTGTTGAGGATGTTACTGCTCTGTTTTCCTCTGGGAGCAGCTTTCCTTCCAGTTTCAGGCCTGTTTGTGCTACACATAAGACTTTCAGAAAGTCTTATTTCAAAACCAGGGCTGTGAACATCTAATGATGATATGGTAATGTTTATGTTGAAATTTACACAGTCAAAACAGAAGTTTTGGAGTGTGGAATCTGTAAAGGCTAACATATTTTTTTCTTCTATTTCTGTCAATGCAATGGGACTGAACATAAATGGTTTCTCTTTTCAACTAAGAAATTAAATTAGGAATTAAGAAAGGTGGCTAAGCAAAAGGCTAACCTTTTGCTTAGCTTGGGACCAGGTTGTGCAAGAAATGGCTGTTACAGAGGCAGATGGAGTTCTGGCAGTTGTTTTCCATGCAACTTCCTCAGCTAGGGAATTTCAGTAAAGAATGTTTTATTTACACCCAAGTTGAGCCCAAACAAGTCAAGATCCTGATGGTCCTTGGAGTGTTGAGCAAGGCAGGACTTTGATGTTAATAGTTCAAATAGCTATGCCTTATGCAGGATAGTGTGGCTCTCATTCCTGCTCTTTGAAGGCTTTGGAAATTTGGAAAGCTGTTCTCTAGTTCATGCACCAGAGCAGACTTGTACCTCTATGAATTCAAGAGCCATTTCTGTGCATCCTGAAATGCACAGGCACCACATCCACATTGTTCATTCCATAAGCACTCCTAGTTTTCAGCCATCCTACCCTTGTTTGCAGTTACTTTGGGGGGGGGCAAGGGGGAAATGTCTTTCTCTTAACACCTGTTTACTAATTGGGCTAATTTGTAGTTGGCAAAGCAGGATGAAATCTATCTCCTTGTTCTCTTTCAGGCCCTGGTATATCCAGCTATGGGAGTAGCCCTGGAGCTCTTGCCAAGCCTCTTGATGACTGTCTGAATAAAGTGAAGGAGAGAATACCAGTTCATCTGCATAAAAACACTTCTGTTTATCTGGGGGCTACAGCTGGCATGAGACTGCTGAGGTATGGCAGAAACTTGAACTGCTCTGTATGCATACTAGCAGAGCAGTCTGTGAAAACAGAACGTGAAAAATGTACTGGATGCATTTTTACCCACTGGAAATTGGCCATCTCAAAAGGAAATGGAGCCCAGCCAATTTAATTTAATAAACTTTTCTGAGAGGGAAAGCGTGTCTGCATAAAACCACTCTGTTATGCTGTATTGAAAAGAAGCTCACTTTATTTTGGAGAAGGCAAGAGTTTAATTTTCTCTTTCACATCTGTCATAAAATACAGTGTTATGTAAACAGATGATGTTTGTGCACATCCAGGGGCAGCAAAGGCAGATGGAAGCTAGGCACTGCATTCTGAGTGTGGATGTGATCTGATGTGATATGGCTTTTGGGGTCTGTCTGTGGCTTTAGCCCTGGCACAAACTGGCTTTATTATATTTGTTATGTGGCTAAAGAGAGCTGGAAGAGAGATTCCAGGACTGTTTTTACCAGAAGCTGTCATATAAACACTCAGTTCACAAAGAATAAAGAATATATGAAGAGAAAAAAACCCACCCATGAATTTGCATGATAAAGAGTCGGGTTGGTACATACTGAGGGAGTTGCTTGCTGAAACAATGCTGGATACTGGCTGTTCCCTCTCCTAAGCTTCCCCTTTAGGGAAATAATGTCTATTTCATTTATTAGGTGATTGTAGGAGTTTTCTTGAATTGCTAGTCAGTGAACAATAAAGATGAAATTGCCTTTCCAGATGCTCAGTGTCTCATGTTTTGTGAATTGCTTAGGTTGCAAAATGAGTCGGCAGCCAATGAAGTCCTTGCAAGCATTCAAAGCTACTTCAGAGCACAACCTTTTGAATTTAGGGGTGCGCAGATCATAACTGGGCCAGAGGAAGGGGTGTATGGATGGATAACGGCCAACTATTTAATGGGCAATTTCTTAGAGGTGTGTGGAAACAACTGCATGGTTTTCTTTTCACTGTTTCTCTCTTATAAATGAGAAGTTTGAGAGGACATGCCTGTTAAAGTGTCATAGTTGCAACTTCTG